>NW_027662440.1:887500-1072500 GCF_963989245.1 Nansenia antarctica | reverse complement strand
TGTTTTAACATTCCGCACATAGTCAAGTTCACTCACAGAAGATTTGACCTGCCAGAATATACTCGACTCTCTAGCGAAATCCGTTTGTCACTGCGTTTTATTAGTATTCACAAGAATTCACGATCAATAACCATTATTGATTGTTCTTCATTAGGTATTTATTCCTCCAATGCATCAGAAATTACATGTTCAGTATAATATTTTTGATATGTGTCTATATTTTATAGTTACTTGCTGTTTTCACTCGTTGGTTTTTCATGTTTCTCCCTCCCTTATGTTACCATGACCACAGTTAATATGGAGGGTGGTTATGATTATGAAGCCCTATTCCACGGGGAGGTAACTTGAAACAATAGTCAGGCACAAATGCACAGGAGATAAACTGTTAAAACTTTAATGTGTGTCTCCCTCTTTTGCAGAAAAAGCTCATGAAGGCGTTCATGTTGCTGAAACATCCGGTGGAGGTCCCCTCCTATATAACAGCTAAGGACATGAGGAACTGGCTGTTAACGGAGAGGCCCTTCCTGCTGGATGAGTGAGTGATTTCTTTTTTTGTGATCAATTTTTTATTATTATTTCAGGGAATAATACAAGGGAGTGGTAACAAAAACTTAAACTCAGGAGAGAAATACAATGACAAAATTCAAGTACAAATACAAAATTCCCATAAACCTGCTGGCTATGTCTATGAAGTCTAAGATCCACCTCTGCATAATCAAAGATGAGTGAGAGATGTTATCAAACTGTATAGATAGGTTGATATATTCTATGGATAGCAGTCTGATACATTATCAAACTGTATAGATAGGTTATTCTATGGATAGCAGTCTGATACATTATTTTATTCACATGAAGGTATGATGACATGGCAGAGAAAGAGCCCAACTTACAGCTCCATCTCCTTGAACTTGTAAGTAGCCTACTAGGACAACACATGAACATGTTTACTGACATACCAAGCAATAACAGGCAGTAAATTCATTTTATTAACATATTAGTGCCCTGACTCTCCTGCAAGAAATAATGTGGAATGTTGTGCACAGCTCTGGAGAGCCGAGAGGCTCCTCTGAATGGAGAAGATGGAGGAGGAAGTCCGCAGGGAGATCCAGGATGAGCACCGCCTCTCACTGCTGATGGGCAGAACGGTATGACAACACAACACACAACACACTGCTAGACAAACCTCAAAGTGCTTGCTTGAGTCAACTCTCTGTCTGTCACATGAAGGTAACCATGGAGGGGATGGACCTGTTCCTGTGCAAGACCCGACCGGCTGCGGAGGAGGCGGTCAAGAAGATCCTCCTTCCTGTCCTCGCCTCACTCCTGAAGGAGGTCACTCTCTCCAGGGTATTTCGATTGGTTGGAGATCTCTCCCCAGAGATCGTAGAGCTGGCCTATGAACATCTCCTGGCTAGGTAATACAGAAGCATCATGCCTACTGTAAATGGACTGCACTTATACAGTGCCATATTCCAAAACGCTTTACAATGGCCTCTCATTCACCCATTCACACACACATTCACACACCAATGGCGGCAAGGTACCATGCAAGGCGCTGGCCCGCTCACTGGGAGCGATTTGGGGTTCAGTGTCTTGCCCAAGGACACCTCGACACGTGGCCAATCAGAGATTGAATCTCTGAACCGGCAACTTTGCGATCATTAGACGCCGGCTCTACTTCCTGAGCCACAGCCGCCCCATACTGTAAAATCTTATTTCACTTAAGAATGGCATCACAGAACAAGGCATCACATTACTGCAGTTAGGATTTTAGATAACAACATACAGGCATATATTATATTATTAAATATTATTTATTATAGATATTTTATTTTTATTTTATAGAAGTGACCTAACCGTAACCCTAACCCTAAATCCTTAACAGAGAACAGGTCAGAGGCCAAACTGAAGACCTCCACCATGGAGAAGACATGGGAGGCTGCTGCTGCCAGGGACATCAGTGGGCTGATGGAGAATGTAACTGCCTCTTTTCTCTCCCAGTCTGGAGAGGAAGTGCCTAAAAATGATGTTCTCTCTGCCATCACCAAGGCCATGGCCCAAAATAATTATGACAACAAAATTCTGTTATGAAAATATAAAATCAGTGCCCTTTGCAGTGACGAGATGATGCATTAAAGTTAAGTGTATTACAAATGAGCCACGATCACAATAACATTAACGTTTTCCTGTGTAAGACACTACAGGAAATAATGTGTTGCTGTTCCTACTCTTAGACTGCTCTCCTCTGTTTGTTTACAGCCCTCAGAGCTCATGGCTATTGATTCCAGTGGTACGTTACTTTTACTGTTAATTTTCTAAAATCGCAACAAGTTAACATCATAAAACAAAAACCCTCACACCAATCATTGTGTCTAAAGTAACAGTTGCATTAATCATTTAATAAATGGAAGAACACTCAAGTATCTTGTCCTTCCTTCACAGAGGATAAAGCCACCAAACTGAAGACGAAGAAGATGGGAGGAGTTCGGAGGTTCTTCAGACGCGTTTTCAAAATGATTACGTGCATAGAACAAGAAGACCACTGAGACAGCCCCCCAACACACACACACACACACACACACACACACACACCCACACACACACACACACACACACACACACACACACACACACACACACACACACACACACACACACACACACACAGTGGCTGTTAGAACAGGTGGCATAATTATAATGAATTAAAGAATGCTTAAAAAAATATTGTGAACTGTAGCTACACGGACAGTTCTTCACCCTTTCACAGTTGTCACCCTTTTTACATAACATATAGTTAAAAGTCCCAGTGCTGTTATACTGTATATCGTAACTCATGGAATGCCTCTTGTCCAATCAAATTACCGTACTTGGTCGGAACTAACTGTTGTATATATTATTATCACTTTGGTTACAGTCACAGATATTTAGATTGTTGTATCTAAGGCAAGTAGAGAAAGGCGATTGGTCAAAACAGGTAATCCCACATCTGATTGGACCAGAAGGTAATCTCATCGCTGATTGGACCAGTAATAACCAGTAGTAATTCAGTCTTTGTCAACAGGGAATCTCCTCACTCGCGGACTTTCCTGAGGGGATTTAGGAGAATCATCACATAGTTTGAAACCCGAATAATTAATTCCGAGATAGCTACCGACCAACCCCGTTTCCTTTGCAACGTTGGCACTTTTGTGAGAGTGAGGAAATGTTTTATTATCCTAATGTTCTTCGACGTCGCAGTGGCTGCTTTTCCACCATTTGGTAAGTCCATGACAACATGTAGCTAGCTAAGAGTTTAGCTTGATGCTAACAAGTTACCTCTGTAGCTCGCTTCTGATAAAAACCTCACTGATCTAGCTCATATAACTCAACTGGAAACTAAAGCCTGCACCTTTTCAGTTCAACCTGTGAGGAATAGCTGGATATGTATTTGTATGTAATACCGCTTACATTCTTTGGGAAGAACCCTGATGTTACAATGCTGTTGGCTGTTCCATCTAGTTAATGTGATGTTTCTGGTGTATTCTGAGGTAATGTAACATAGTTAATGTGATGTTCCCGGTGTATTCTGAGGTAATGTAACATAGTTAATGTGATGTTCCCGGTGTATTCTGAGGTAATGTAACATAGTTAATGTGATGTTGTTGGTGTATTCTGAGGTAATGTAACATAGTTAATGTGATGTTTCTGGTGTATTCTGAGGTAATGTAACATAGTTAATGTGATGTTCCTGGTGTATTCTGAGGTAATGTAACATAGTTAATGTGATGTTCCTGGTGTATTCTGAGGTAATGTAACATAGTTAATGTGATGTTGTTGGTGGTATTGTGAGGTAATGTAACATAGTTAATGTGATGTTCCTGGTGTATTCTGAGGTAATCTTCTTCTTCTTCGGCGTATGGGTAGTTGTTTTTCCTCTCCACTCCACCAGGCTCGGGGCCGAGGGGCTACCCTTTTACCACCCCGAGACCTGGTTGAGGGGCTCACCCGGGCTATATTTCTGGACACCCCTCCAGAAGCCACGTCATCGTCTCGTCATCTAATACCGACAGACCATGCATCCCGTTGGGTGGGTGGTACACCGGGCAATCCAGGGTAATATGGTCTGCGGTTTGGTCCTCTGCGCCACACTCGCACGACGCATTTGGGGCCAAGCCCCATCTGTGCATTGATGAGCGGAAACGCCCGACGCCGGTCCGGAGACGATTGAGCCTCACCCAGGATAGCCTTGGCAAGTCCATCCCGAGGGGCTCAGCGCCGGCGACTGGGATGTGGTCGCGGAGTTTGGAGGTGTTAGCCTCCCACTCCGCGCGCCACATATAATCCGCCCATCCTGCCGCACTGATGTTGAGATCTCTGCATTGCTGCCTGAGATCCTGTGCGGCAGGCACAAATGGGTGTCTCGACTTGAGACGCCGGGAGGGCTCCGCTGTTATAGTGAGCCTATCATGGAGCAGATGGTTATTAAGCTCCGCGGCCCGGCAGGCGAGACGTGCTGTGGCTCCCATGCGGCGGAGGCCTGCGGGCTGGATGCCTGCTAGGATGGGAAGGTTGTCCACGGGGGTAGGACGCAGGCATCCTGTCACAATGCGCAAGGCTTCGTTTATAGGCGAGTCGATGAGGCGGGTGTGGGCACTGCGACACCATACTGGGGCGCAGTATTCACTAGTTGAATAAACGAGGGCTAGGGCTGCCGTGCGCAAGGTCCTTGCGCCGGCGCCCCAGCCCGAGCCAACCAGTCGCCTCATCAACACGATCGATTTTTTATTATGAGGTAATGTATTCTGAGGTAATGTAACATAGTTAATGTGATGTTGTTGGTGTATTCTGAGGTAATGTAACATAGTTAATGTGATGTTGTTGGTGGTATTCTGAGGTAATGTAACAGTTAATGTGATGTTCCTGGTGTATTCTGAGGTAATGAAACATAGTTAATGAGATGTTCCTGGTGTATTCTGAGGTAATGTAACATAGTTAATGTGATGTTCCTGGTGTATTCTGAGGTAATGTAACATAGTTAATGAGATGTTCCTGGTGTATTCTGAGGTAATGTAACATAGTTAATGTGATGTTTCTAGTGTATTCTGAGGTAATGTAACATAGTTAATGTGATGTTTCTAGTGTATTCTGAGGTAATGTAACATAGTTAATGTGATGTTCCTGGTGTATTCTGAGGTAATGTAACATAGTTAATGTGATGTTCCTGGTGTATTCTGAGGTTATGTAACATAGTTAATGTGATGTTTCTAGTGTATTCTGAGGTAATGTAACATAGTTAATGTGATGTTCCTGGTGTATTCTGAGGTAATGTATTCTGAGGTAATGTAACATAGTTAATGTGATGTTTCTAGTGTATTCTGAGGTAATGTAACAGTTAATGTGATGTTCCTGGTGTATTCTGAGGTAATGAAACATAGTTAATGAGATGTTCCTGGTGTATTCTGAGGTAATGTAACATAGTTAATGTGATGTTGTTGGTGGTATTGTGAGGTAATGTAACATAGTTAATGTGATGTTCCTGGTGTATTCTGAGGTAATGTAACATAGTTAATGAGATGTTCCTGGTGTATTCTGAGGTAATGTAACATAGTTAATGTGATGTTCCTGGTGTATTCTGAGGTAATGTAACATAGTTAATGTGATGTTCCTGGTGTATTCTGAGGTAATGTAACATAGTTAATGTGATGTTCCTGGTGTATTCTGAGGTAATGTAACATAGTTAATGTGATGTTCCTGGTGTATTCTGAGGTAATGTAACATAGTTAATGTGATGTTCCTGGTGTATTCTGAGGTAATGTAACATAGTTAATGTGATGTTTCTAGTGTATTCTGAGGTAATGTAACATAGTTAATGTGATGTTCCTGGTGTATTCTGAGGTAATGTAATATAGTTAATGTGATGTTCCTGGTGTATTCTGAGGTAATGTAACATAGTTAATGTGATGTTCCTGGTGTATTCTGAGGTAATGTAACATAGTTAATGTGATGTTCCTGGTGTATTCTGAGGTAATGTAACATAGTTAATGTGATGTTCCTGGTGTATTCTGAGGTAATGTAACATAGTTAATGTGATGTTTCTAGTGTATTCTGAGGTAATGTAACATAGTTAATGTGATGTTCCTGGTGTATTCTGAGGTAATGTAACATAGTTAATGTGATGTTCCTGGTGTATTCTGAGGTAATGTAACATAGTTAATGTGATGTTGTTGGTGTATTCTGAGGTAATGTAATATAGTTAATGTGATGTTGTTGGTGTATTCTGAGGTAATGTATTCTGAGGTAATGTAACATAGTTAATGTGATGTTGTTGGTGGTATTCTGAGGTAATGTAACATAGTTAATGTGATGTTTCTAGTGTATTCTGAGGTAATGTAACATAGTTAATGTTAGGGATGCTCCGATCTGGATTTTTGGGGCCGATACCGATCACCGATTTTTTTCCTCAAGATCAACCGATACCGATTTTTTTTAAAATACATAACTGTAGGCCGACTGACTGGATAGCCTACATATTTTTTGCTTTTTAGACAAAAGTTTTGATCCATTAGGCACCAAGCAAACGCAGACCCATTTGTATGGCATAGTAAAAGTCTGGCCTATCACCCAGTTAGGGCCTGAAGCCCAAGTCAGTCGATATGGCTGTATAAAAGACATCATAAACGTGGCCTTCATGGTTTACATACTGTTACGTCCTCCTATGTTTTCTGTTCAGTTATCTGTCTTCCCCAGAAAAAAAAAAAAAAAAAAAAAAAAACGGTTTTTGCGATCGGCCATTTTTGCCGATCACCGATCGAGTCATTTGGAGTGAAATCGGCCGATTTAAATCGGTGGCCGATAAATCGGAGCATCCCTAGTTAATGTGATGTTCCTGGTGTATTCTGAGGTAATGAAACATAGTTAATGTGATGTTCCTGGTGTATTCTGAGGTAATGTAACATAGTTAATGTGATGTTCCTGGTGTATTCTGAGTTAATGTAACATAGTTAACTACCTGGTGGGCTGATTTAATCAGCCCACCAGGTAGTTAACTAACCAGAACCATGGCATCATGGGTATGCATGTATGGCTCTGGCTATAACTACACAGTTTGCTTGACTCTAGTCAGCTGAGCTAACCAATCCTGCCCTCCTGCTTTCTTAGTGAGCCAGGAACAGGAGAGCACTAGAAACAGTAGCTAGCATCCAATTAATACTAATACACCTTAGCTAGATATGAGGTGGCGCAGTTAGCTGCTGGGGGACAGACATGCATGGGTCTAATATCATTCTTGTCATCCGAACTATTGACTGACTCAAGTTATTTGTTTACAGGATTTCTACAATTGGCCCGATGAGTCATTCGAGGAGATGGACAGCACTCTGGCTGTGCAGCAGGTCTCAAATGTCATATGGGACTAAAAATGCAACTTGAGCAATTTGTGGTGGATACATTTGGTAAATTCAACAAGGCCACTATCAGTGACTACTCAAGCCGCAGTCTGCTCTCAGCTCTCTCTCAGTTGTGGATTAAAAGGATATTTTGGCAACACATTTTCCTACTTAACCCAGTCAGATGTACTCATGATTGATCCCATTTTTATATGTCTGCATGCTGCAGTTTGAAGGTTTTTGCAGAGCCAACCAACCACCAAGCTTTGGTGTGGTTAGAAGGTCTATTTCCCTGCTTTTGAGAGGAGCTAGCTAGTTGTTCCTGAAGACTTCCATTCATTATGCATTTAGCAATGGCTCCGTAACTACCTTCAAACTGCAAGCAGACATAAACATGGTATCGATGCGGTAAATACTCTGGGTAAATAGAAAAAAATATATGGCAGAAATGTTAAACTATCCCTTAGTTTTTTTGCTTAATAGCTCTACAGTTAGCACAAGTTTTCATTCTGCCACGGAAGTTTCTGATGTTGAATTACAATGCTATTGTGGTATTTTGTGTATCTGCCTTGTCTTAAAAATGTAGTTCTTGTTCTTCTCAGTACATCCAGCAGAACATCCGGACAGACTGCTCAAACATTGACAAGATCCTGGAGCCCCCTGAAGGTCAGGACGAAGGGGTCTGGAAGTATGAACACCTCAGGTAGTGGTTGACATTAAACACTTCCAAAAAACCCATAATGTGCACTGGTACTGGGAAAGTCAAATCTCATTGTGGTCTTTGACTCATTAGAAGGAATACCAGATGTTTTTGCTATATAGGGAATGTCGTTCACCCTTCTGTGACCTCTCTTTCTCACGATGAAAGCCAATTTTAACACCCAAACTGTTGTCTCTTGTTGTCTGTTTCAGACAGTTCTGTTTAGAGCTGAATGGACTTGCAGTGAAATTACAGGTATACACTAACTTAAATGATTGGCCGCTTGGAAGATAGCCCCATTTTTGTCTGAGTGGTAATTAATTTGCAAGTCTAACATAATGCTGCGCCATAGGGAGAATGCCACCCAGACACATGCACCCAGATGACTGCAACAGAGCAGTGGATCTTCCTCTGTGCTGCCCACAAGACCCCCAAAGAGGTATGTTCCACTCTCTACCGATATCGGCTGCTTATTAGAGGCAGATCAGTGGTTCAGTCCTTACAACCTTTCCCTAGTCCTTTAGCCCCCAAACATTCATGTGCCAGTTATACATTTCTAACTGTGTTATACTCATTATTTCAGACTGATATTAAAATGTATGTTGTTTCCTACAGTGTCCAGCCATCGACTACACCAGACACACTCTGGACGGCGCTGCCTGCCTCCTCAACAGCAACAAGTATTTCCCCAGCAGGTGAGGAGTTGTGTGTATGCTTCCACTAACGTTGAACACTTACATCCTTCACTCTGACATCTGTTTTGATTGACTGTACTTGTTCACCGTCTAGTTCACTAATACTCCACCTCTCATACTGTATTGACTGATATGTTTACCTCCATTTGATGGTTGCTGTAAACAGAATGCTGTTCCAGTATGTGTGAATGGTGACATTTTCTCAGTAAATGACTGGTTCCTTTTTTGCAGGGTGAGTATTAAAGAATCATCTGTAGCGAAGTTGGGTTCTGTTTGTCGGCGGATCTATAGGATATTCTCCCACGCCTACTTCCAGATCTTCGACCATTACGAGGTAAACCGTGTCTGCCATCTCTCCGCCATCTACCCTCTCTCTCTATATACCATCACTGAGATTTGCCAGTGACTACATACGTTCACTATCATTGTTGTTAAAATGTTTCGTTGACCTATTTTTTTTTTTTATGTGGATAAAAGCTAAATTAATTCCCTTGCTTTCTCCAGAACGAGACGTTCCTGTGTCATCGGTTCACGCGATTTGTGATGAAATACAACCTGATGTCAAAGGATAACCTGATAGTGCCCATAATGGAGGACGAGGTTCAGAATGAAGCAGAAGGAGAGAATGAAGCCTGAGACTATTACACCGTGCCAAACGTACAATGACATATTCACACATGCTGTTCCCCCACTAGACGCACACAAAGCAAAACCACCCATTATTTTATCCTATTAGACCCAAGAGAAACGGCACTGAAATCGCCTATGCTAGCTTAAGTAGACTGCTTTCATTAATTATAGTCCATCCTTACTTAGCTTGAGCTTTTCAGAGAACATGACAGTGTTGTGATGTGTATGGGAGATGGACAGTGTACCATTGGTCTTTATCGGACCTCAACCGAGCTTAGCTTCCTGTCAGTCCTTAGTTGTTTTCACAGGGTCAGCGACTCTGGTCTTGTAGAGCCACATCTTATGCAGGTGTACCTAATACAGAACCATGGAACCACCACCAGGTTTAGATGTGGATGTACATGATTAGTGAGTTGTTGACTTGAACAAAAAACTGTCCGATACTGCCACTGTATGCGTCTACTCACTGGACCGGAGTCTCTGCATCTTCATTTCTTACTGTATAAGGGTCTCTTTCCTTATTGTTACTATAGAGTGGGGATGCTTTATGACAATAGCATTCAGGACAATAGCTTATTATTCACTGTATTTATTTTCAAGAGAGTAATTTGTTGTCATTATATGTGAATAATAATGACAGCTATTCAGAACTGCCTTAGGTTTTCAAAGCAAGAGTGTGTCTCATTCAATTTCTATATTCATGTCAAATTATGAACTATTTCTCAAACAACACAAAAAAACAATCTATTGATTGTGTTGTCTTTTTGTCCCTGGTGGATATCCATTCTCATTTTCTTATTAAAATATCAGATATATTTACAACCATGTGTCAAGTATGTTTCCATTTCTCATCTTTTTATTTTGATCCACATTGCTAGAACAACAGTCTCAATACAGTTACTATCTCAGAACAACCCATTACAGTGAATGTTAGTCCCACTTCTTCATAACGTCAGCTGTCTATAGCACATACTATACTAACTTGACACTGATGTTTTGTTCACTACCTATAGTTTAATTTGTATATCTTATTAAGAGTTAACAAACAGTTGTGCCTACAGCGAAATCCAGTTCGTTACAAAAACATGCAGATAATGTTATGTTTCCAGTGATCATTCTTTATGAAAACCACATATAAAAGTCAACCAGTTATAGGACACAATTCCTAGGTATTGCTCAGTGTCTTCAGTAAGTATCACCCCCCCACCCCCCCCGGGTCTTTTTCTACATTTTGTTGTGTTACTTTAAAATAGATTTAATAGATTTTTTGGCACTGATCTACCCAAAATACCCTATAATATCAAAGTATTACATGAAGAACAATATGTCTGAAACCATGGTTGAACTCTACTTGAGGGGATCAGTGGCAGACATGGGAGAGGAGTCAGAGTTCTCAGCCATGTACTCGTTACGCAGATGGGTGTAGTGGGGGCTGTGGTGACCCCTGGGCTTCAGGCTGACAGAGGAGTGAGGGAAACCTTGTCTCATAAAATGAAACTTCTGGTCCTTGAGGGGGACATGAAAAGACAATGCATTACGATCCGGCACAACTCACTGTAAGTCATCCCAAAAGGCCAGTTATCAACATCCATCATATACGTGTAGTATCATACTATAAGATTAATTTATACCTTTACTGGTTCTTGCTGCATGATAGGCGCCATAGCCGCCGGAATTTGCGCATACACTTGATGGTAGGTCGGTTGCACCATGTGGTCGATGAACTGCGGCTATGACACAACACGTAGATTATGAGTGATATAATGTATCATGCAAATTGTGTGAATCTTCTGGTGGTGGTGATACATAACTTTATGAAAAAACTGTATTACACACCAACAAAAATAATAATTACAGTATTACAAAAAGTATTACACACCAAAATCACATTGATTGATTGAACTAGATCACTGGTTTTAAGAATACCTCTGGGATGGGGGTCTCTTGCACTGGCACGGCAGGCTGGACACAACCTCCGTCAGGGGGCATCTCCAGGGGCTGGTACACAAGCTCAGAGGGCTGCATGTACCAGGGCAACACAGGGCTGGAGGGGGCTGGAGACTGACACATGCACAAGCACACACACAATCACAATGAGTTGCTTTTTCAAAGGATGCACCTTGCCCCCCCCCCCCCACACCTAAAAGTCCAGGGGGTGACACAAAAACAGGGCCTCCTCTGCTTTTACCTGGGGATGGTTCCATTGCAGATGGCCAGGGATACACTGGGCGGGGGCCTACGGCAAAGGCATAAAAGAGCAGCTCACTATCAAGCAGTGTACGGAGCAGTTACACAATATGTGACAGCATGTGGTGAAACGGGGAACAAGTCGCCAACCGATCAAAATGTTCAGACTTTTATTCTGTAAAAATTAGGGATGTCCCGATCCCACTTTTTCACTACCGATACCGATACCGATACCTGGGCTTCGGGTATCGGCGATACCGATACCGATCCGATATTTGTATAATTTTTTTGACCCCTGAATATTTATTTATTTTTTTTATTTATTTTCCTAACACCAGGGGAGCCACCCCTCCTAAATTTCGTTGTTTGGTACCTGTACTGTAGCAATGACAATAAAGACCATTCATTCATTCATTCATTCATTCAAATACCTCCCCAGTATATAGTCCACACCAACAACAGTTAAATTAAAGACTGCCAGCCTTTATTAAAGCAACAAATGCGACGTGTTGTGGATTGGAACTACGGATCATAAGCTTTCAAATGATGTGTCATACATTGAAATCCGAAAAAATATGAAGTTAGAGTCATTTGAATGTTGTTAGACGTCAGGCACATATAGGGTTAACCTCTTTGTAATGAAACCGGAAGCACACAGCGCAGCGCTATGCGCATTTTAAGCGCATATAGGACTCGCGTGAAGCGCTATGCGCATTTTAAGCGCATATAGGACTCGCGTGAAGCATTTCTGCGACACGCGTTTTTGTTCACTGTTTTTATTCACTCATCGCTTATACACATAAGTTTGACTGCGGATGACAGTAGGATCGGATCGGAGCCTTTTTTTTCTTCTGGTCCGATCTCCGATCCAGCATTCAGGACCAATATCGGGTCGATATCCGATCTCAGTATCGGATCGGGACATCCCTAGTAAAAATGTACGTCGTGAAAATCAGTGACACACTCGCTAGTCAAGCCAAAACATTGCAATGCAATGGATTCAGTGAGTAATCCAGACTACTACCTAGTTAACTGTAATACTACTTTACATTGTTAGCAGGCTCAGAAAACAAGCTGTGTTAGTTGACTAGCGTTGATTTTCAACAACACTGAAATGTATTTAAATTTTTCAGAATAAAAGTCTGAACATTAAATAGGCTGCCGACTTGTTCCCAGTTTCACCAGCTGCTGTCACATATCACCTTTCTCAACAGCATTGAACATATCCCACAAATAAACAACTGCCTGTTGTTATTGCTCATGGTAACGATGCTATTATAGGTGAACCTAGTTGTAATGGGGGGTGAGAGGGTGCAAAACAGACTGCTCTGACCTGGTAGTGATGGTAGGTTGGTTGTTGGTAGATGGGTTGAGGTGGTTGGGTCGCCATTACTGGGGAGCCAGACACTGACTGGGACATGAATGAATTTGCAGACACTGACTGGGACATGAATGAATTTGCAGACACTGACTGGGACATGAATGAATTTGCAGACATTGACTGGGACATGAATGAATTTGCAGACACTGACTGGGACATGAATGCATTTGCAGACACTGACTGGGACATGAATGAATTTGCAGACAGGGACATGAATGAATTTGCCCTAGGTGAGATCTTAGCTTAAGTCATATTCAAAGTCCAGGGGAGGCCTATCCCTATACATTATTTGAAATGAAAGAAAATGACAGACAGAACTTTATTGAAAATTCTATTTAAACATCTCCTCAAGTTCAAATGCCCCCTGTCGAATTGCTAGCTTTTCGATAGCGTAGCTGGTTAACATCGGGTATTTGAGCAGACGGTGACGTATGTTGGCAAGTCAAAGGTCACAGGTTCGAGGCTCGATTGGAGCAACTCCAATATCAAACATTACAAGTCTCCCATAGAGTCCGGTTGTGGTTGTCTCTCTGTTTGTAGAGTAGCGCCCACTTGAGGCTGAGTGGGGAACATACTCACAGGCCAGTGGTGTGCAGGAGCAGGAGGTCTCATCTCGGAGGAGTAGAAATAGGCCACTCCGTTGTGGAAAGTGTAGGGGTAACCCGTGTAGGGGTAACCTGTGGTGCCACAGGGAGCAGGTATGGTCATACCAGGGGTAGGGCTTGACACAGAGAAACTATTGGCTGAGTAAAGTGGGTAGAAGGGGGGAGGGGGCGGGGAGACAAGATTTCAACCACCAACCTATGTGCAATAGAAAAAATAACACTAACTGTCCACATAACATGATAATTCACCATACTAATACAGTATGTACATACAGAATGCTATATTTAATCAAACTTAAACATGTCAATTTACTGTAAGTACGTTACAACGTTCATTCTACCACTATAAGGTGCTTTATTAAGCTGCTTTAGTTATCACTACACATACTTACGATGCCCTCCTATGTATTGCCTGCGAATGGCTGGGCCAATGCTGAGCTTCTTGTTCCTGATGTTGAGTCTGTCAGCCTGAGGGGGGATGGTTAGTGGGGACAAGGGGAGAAGGAATCCAGCACATATTAATGAGAGCATTAACTAACACTATTATGTAGACTAACAGGACATGCAGGGCTCGACATTACGGCTTGTCCACTTGTCCAGGACAAGTATATTTTATGTTCGGACAAGTGGACTTCCTCCTGCAGTTCTCTGACGGACAAGTCAAAACAAAAAAAGAAATTAATACGTATTAATATCTGCAAAGAAATAACTCCTCCTTCCGATCTGAATAGTAAAAAAAATATTTGCAAGCTATGCCGCGCCTCATTCTCCTTGAGGCTCTTACATCAGGTGCTCTTGTAGTTATCGTAAATATTCTTAAATATTCATGCCTATTGTGACCAATCTTCTTGTTTTTTTAAGAATTGTTTTCTGAGTGGGGCAGTCCCACTCATATTTTTCATTTTATTGGACAGATATAATGAAGACAGACATGAAAGTAAGGAGAAGAAGGGAGGGCATGTCAGCAGGGCATGGGCCGGATTTGAACTCATGCCGACATGGGCATATGTGTGTACTGTAGACCGCGGTGCTAGACCACCCCAGACCACGTGGCCAATCTTAGTCTAAAAGAAATCACTGATTACCCCTTCATAACAATTTTTAATAATTACAAAATATTGTTTAATTAATATATGTTTTTAATTGATCAAATTATCAAATCAATAGTAGTCAAATTTGTTATTTGCACTAACACATATTGCTTTTTCAAAATCTTTGTATTTGGACAAGTAACTTGAGCTCTCAGACAAGTAAAATATATATTCACTTGTCCAAAGGACAAGTACCTGAAAAAGCTTAATGTCAAGCCCTGACATGTACACATGTGTAACCTCATCTGTGGAGACAGATACGTACATGTGTATCAGCTGCGTCTAATCTATAGTAGAAGTAGGGGTGTAAATCCCCTTACTGTTTCTGTTTTTTGAAAGTGTATTTCCATATCCATTGTATGCAGTGTGTTGGCTCTATGTGACTATAACTTGAGTGAATGTTATACTTACACGACAAAGGAGTTTCTGGACATCCTCTTCAGTATCAAAGGTGACAAAACCGTATCTGTGGGATGGATGGGATGGGATGGAAAGAACATAACAAGGCAAAGATCCTCTGTACGTGCATGACATTTCAACTTACTGTATGTTGTTTATTCATTATTGTAATGTAAATATGTATTATGGTTGGTTAATCTGAGCTAAATCGGGTCTAGGTGCAATCTAACCACTGCAAATCTACAGTACAGGCCAAAAGTTTGGACACACCTTCTCATTCAATGCGTTTCCTTTATTTTCATGACTATTTGGTACATTGTAGATTCTCACTGAAGGCATCAAAACTATGAATGAACACATAGGAATTATGTATTTAACAATAAAGTGTGAAATAACTCTGAAAAATATGTCTTATATTTTAGATTCCTCAAAGTAGCCACCCTTTGCTTTTTTGTTGTTAATAAAATATATAATAATAATATTTAATATAATATGTGTTAATAATAATATGTTATTATATATATATATTTAATATTATTATTATATATTTTATTAACAACAACAAATATATATTTTATTAACAACAAAAAAGCAAAGGGTGGCTACTTTGAGGAATCTAAAATATAAGACATATTTAGAGTTATTTCACACTTTTTTTGTTAAGTACATCATTCCACATGTGTTCATTCATAGTTTTGATGCCTTCAGTGAGAATCTACAATGTAAATAGTCATGAAAATAAAGGAAACACATTGAATGAGAAGGTGTGTCCAAACTTTTGGCCTGTACTGTATATCTGAACTCACCCCTTTGACACCCCAGCACGGTCAGTCACAATCTTCACGTCCAATACATCTCCATGGTGGGAAAAGAAACGCCACAGCTCGTTCTCATTTGTCTACTCACAAATGGGAACATGCACATCCCCACCCCCACCCCGACAGACAGACAGACAGACAGACAGACAGACACACACACACACACACACACACACATTAATGAATTAATTATGTTTGTATACTTTGATGCTCCCTTAAATCCCCCCAAAAGGGTCAAGTGAGGTTGCATGGCTTAAACTTGGCCCCGGTAAACAAATAGGTTATCAAGTGAGCAAGTAAACAGGTAATTCACCTTGAAGTCAATTCCTCCCACAAAGATGCGATTTGGGATGACTGTGCCGGAGTGGCGGGCATGGTGAGAGGGACTGGTGTTACCAGTCTCCAGATACACCGGATCAGGAGAGGGAGTGCTGGTCTGAGTCTGTGTGCAAGTAAACTTGAAAAAGCAGAATTAGGCCACATCAATTATCTCCACTGTAAATACATTTTACATTTTAATTAAAAAGAAGATTCTTCCTTCTAGCATTGTGACTGCTAATGGCCATGGCTCTAGTAGATTTCTTCTTATGATGACTGATAGATACATGATTCACTTACAGGGTATATACAGGAATCTTGAGGTTAATTTCAATACCTTTCTAAGACTTTTTAAAGACCGTGTCAATATTTTTCCAGACCTCACCGCCACTTCGAGCTGTAACCGTTCACATCAGTGACACCTTTAACTTAACAGTTTTAGTTCGCAATAGACTAGACCACTGTCTAGACTAGACTGGTCTAGTCTAGACCACTGTCTAGACTAGACCACTGTCATACAACACCATTTGTTTTTTTAATAAAAACTAATTAATTCAAAAACTTTTACTAAACGTTTTTAGGACTCAAACTCTTTGGACAGAGTCTAATTCAGAAAAATACCTACAAAACTCAAGACCTCGTAAAATCGTGATAAGACTTTTTAATACTTATTAAGGGTCTTGATTTTCCCAAAATTGAGTTATCAACTTGTAATACGTTTCAAGACACCGCGGATACCCTGGCACACCTGCTCTTTGAAGGTGCACTTTATTGTGTCTGCGAGTGACCCGTTCTCAAAACAATAGCAACGAAACCTTCATGACCTTTTGCACTTCAAATACAAGTCTCCCCATATTACAGTGGCCTTGATTTTAACCATATTGATATAGTACAACCTGAAATGCATTAAACTACTAACCACTGGGCTCGATCTGTGGGGGAATGCATCATTTTTAAATGAATTTTAAGGCGCAATATTCATAAAATAAATCAATGGGTTAGGGTTAGCGTCCGATGGAAAGCTAGCTAAGCCGATGTCGATTGCTAGCTCTGCGAGCCTAGGCGCCAAGAGAAGAAACAGACTAAGCAAGCTAAAAGACTAACCAACCAGAATCAAAGTCAAAGACGCACAATATTAACAAGTTAATAGATGATTATTACCAAGCGAACTAGATCTACATCAACACAATCACACACAGCATCTAAGTGAAAACATCAGTGCAAAAGCTAACATGACTTACAGATACTTCGGGCTCCATCGTTGACTCTTAGTCCTGTCTGGACGTCAGTGTTGGGCAAATTAAGTAGATTTTGGCAAGCCTAAACGAACTATACAATTTAGCTCGCGAACTACAATTTATAGCGAAAACACAACCAGCGCGGCAGTCGCGATTAGTACCAGTCTCTCTTGTGGCGCAGATGCAGATTGTGGACCAGTCGTTGGGATGAAATAGTCTCGCGCTCTTTGTGGTGGACGCAACCAAGGTAGTGACAGAGCGGGAGACGACGCTCGAAGGAAGAGGATATGTAGGATTTAAATATCAGCAGTTTTTTTTTTACATTTATATGACACTAACATTTAAAGAATTTATGTATTTATTTAATAAAGAAGTGTTAGTTTGCTGCGCCTAGTTTTATTTCCGCTTACCCATGAACTTGGAAGGATGGAATGTTCCAAGGCCTTGACCTTAAATAACCTCAAGGCGTTGATGGCGGGACAATTTAAAAACCCTGCACTTCCCCATTTGAAATGCCTATCAAATTAATAGTATTTTCATTCGTATGTATTACTTTTCTGATATATACAACAGAAAAGGTAACATGCTTATTATTACTATTACTCCACACATGTTCTGCATCTTTTAGAAACACCACGCGAAGTGATGGCATAGTGAGAGAGCAACGTAATGCCTCTGAAATTCACACACTAGGTGTAGAACATGTCAATAACGCGATCCCCGCGAAAAAAAAAAAAAATCTATAAGACGCCAATTGGCGTCTTTGGCAGTCTACGTTACTATTCTATAAGACGCCAATTGGCGTCTTTGGCAGTCAATGAGTTAATGTGATGTTGTTGGTGTATTCTGAGGTAATGTAATATAGTTAATGTGATGTTCCTGGTGTATTCTGAGGTAATGTAACATAGTTAATGTGATGTTGTTGGTGGTATTCTGAGGTAATGTAATATACAGGCATGATAATCGCTCACCTTTCGGCGAAATTCGCCGTTTTGAATCCAAAATAGACATCCATACTTTATTTTTTTTCAATCTTGTAATTCTGCATGTGACCACCACTAGAGTAAATCTAAAAGAAATCAGATATGAGCACATGGAAGCTAATTTTTCCACAAAAAAAACGTTCCGCCGGGACCGCCTAGCAGGTTCCGGGTCTCGTATCCTTCTCACCTTTTTCACCCCGACCCATTTTCATGCCTGATCTGGGTGGTTTTAGGTTGGCAGCCACGAAAGGAACCAGAATAACACGCAGGGAGCTTCTGAAGGTCAATGTTGGGAAAACATGGTATGTAAACCCCCCCCCCCCATCCCCTCCACTGTCTGAGGGAATACGAGGTATTGATTTAGCATTATGGTTTTATTGAAACTTCTGTCACAGCAGTACTACTTCTTGTACAGACCTTTCTGATCTCTTCAGACTACATCTTACCTGTCCTGCATTGTAACTGCCAATGGCCCCTGGTCATAGCATAGATTACTTTCTTGTAATCACTGATGCATAGATGATTCACTTACTTCAGACAAATGTATTTGTGTAAGTCCCTTTGGATAAAGGCATCTGCTAAATGCTTAATGATGTACATTGTGTGTCAGACTTTACAGTACAGCATGAGGCCACCAGACATAGGTTTAAATAACACATGTTATATTTCAAATATCTGTGCTTGACTGATGGCGCCTGGAGCAATTGAACCATTGTTGAATAATCCCCAAAAGTGCAAATCATGCCATTCAGGGACTCCAGACAGGCTCAAGTAAACGCTCAAGTATTTGAAAGGATTTCAAATAGTATTTGACCCAGGTCTGAAGGTCACACACTGGTGCTTTAGATCAGAATCTTTGATGGGTGTGTGTCTGATATGTGTCACGTTGATCCTAGTGATGACGTCATGGACTATGTGATGGTGCGGGTGCCTCCCCTCCAACCAGGCCTCCCCCGGCCCCGCTTCTCCCTCTACCTGTCTTCCCAGCTCCAGTACGGCGTAGTCATCGTCTACCACCGCCAGTGTGCTTTTCTTTTGGGTGAGAGAGGGAGGGAGGGAGGGAGTGGGGCTGGGGGAAGGCAGGGCATTTTATGCCCTGAAATGAAGGGCATAACAAATGTCATTGTGGAAAGAACTGCTGTCGATACACACAGAAATGAGAGTAAGGTAAAGTAATACATCAGGTCTGACAGCTGCACAGTGAAGGGCACTGGTTGATCTGAAATACAAACCACCAAAGCCACAGGACCTACTACTACACGCACTCACCTCCATACACACTCATTGATAAAACACAGCACATGCAGCACATTGTCATTAGAGGTAGATACAACTCACTAAAGGATGAGGCTTACCGTCTCTTCAAAACACTCTGGTACACAATAATACCTTTTATTTTATTACCATTTAGCAGAATTAATTCGTAGTAGTAGTTTATCTTTCGTTACCAGCCAAACTGTCAGATTTATGACCTCCTCCACCGCAGAATGCAGCATAAACCATAAACACTTCAGCAAAGTTAGTTGTGAGGGTACTGTAGATGCAGAATCACATCATCTTCCAGGTCACCCACGCAGAATCACCACGGTAACTGTGCAGCCTGTAAAATGAATGTGATGTCACACAGTACCTTGACCTCATGATATACTGTAGTAACTTCCCTGCTCTTTTCCAGATGAGATTCAGCAGACCATCGAGCGCCTGCTGCGCTCCAAGATACACATAAGCATCGACTTGCCTGAGCCTGACAGGTCAGGGGACACACATCATACATGCATGCTTACACACACACATAAACAATGTTACCCACACACCTGCCCCAGAGTAGGCATTTAGGTGTCTCCCCTCAACACACTCAGAGTAAAGGGTTTGTTTTAGCCGTACTTCTCAGAAGTTCTCAAAGCTAAAAAGAGAAATATTAGTTTATTCGTTAACGATCGCGGTTAATTTGGCAAACCTTTACGCGGTAAAAAATTATAATTATAATACGCGAATGAATCATATTACCACGGTATATACAGAACTCTATATTAGTTACTGGGTTCAGGTTGCAATCTCATCTGGAGTCATGGGTTCAAATCCTGCTTCTGACAACTTTGTTTTTTGCTTACATGTTACTAAATATGAAATACGGTGGAAATACACAGTAGTATTCGTTCAGTGGACCACTGACCAACAACGAGTGTTGGGTCATCGCAAATCTGAAGAGCCGCTCGTTTTGTGTGTTTGAGCTAATTCCCCTTCCTCTCACAAGGCTAAAGTACGGACCCCCCCTGGGGTCCCAAGGGTTAGGGTTAGGCCCTACCAGGATTAGGGTCAGGGTTAGGGTTAGGTTTAGGGTTAGAATCCTTGCGATCGTTCTGGCTCGTAGGGCCTAACCCTAACCATAACGAATTACTAAACCGAGGGAACAAATTACTAAACCGAGGGAACTAATTACTAAACCAAACGAACTAATTACTAAACCGAGGGAACAGATTTACTTAACCGAGGGAACGGATTCACACATCAAATATTTTTTTCCTACCATGTGACCCCAGGGGGGCTCCGTACTAAAGTGATCTCAAGAACGAATGGTATACTTTAACCTGTGTCCTTCTTAGTTTATGTAGGAGCTAAAGTATACAGTATTCTGTGATAGCAGTTCGAGAATGAAAACAACAGTGATCAGTTTAAAGAAAGAAACTGTCTGAAAGCAAGACATAAGCAAGACAAACTGTCGATTTCTGAAGTCCTGAAAGTCGGAACAGCGCCACAAAACCAACCAGTGGTCGAACAACAAATAAATAAAGTGTTTACAGGTTTTCGCTTTAACACTAACATCCAAACCTCAAACACAATGACCAAAACCTGAAACTGGTGTATTTTATCTCACACCAATTCTGACAAACACATTTCTTGCTTATCACTACTAAACCACCCAGTCTTTGCCACTCTAAACCACCCAGTTAACAAAACACTAAATACAATTCTCTACATTTGGCACACACTTCCTTGATAAAATCTCTTGTGTTCACATGGAAAACACTACCATTCAGAATGCTAAACTCAAAACATCAATCACACTCCATATTATGGGCAAACACCTATTGCATTTGAATTAGCAATCATAGCTTAAGCAATAAGGGCTAAAGGTGAGCTCTCCTGTGTTGAAATATATCTGAAGTATATCAGGGCTGGATTCGTCATGCCAGGCGATACTTTCCCCTCTGCTTGGCCAGGGAGAACATTACCTGTGATGTTGACAAGGTCTTGTGGCCTTTGTGTAGAGTATATGCAGAAGGCTTATTTTTTTTCTTCTTCTGTTGTTTGTTCTGTATGAAGAACACTTTACAAATCCAACTGTCATTGCTGAGATGTGTACAGTATTTCAGAATAATAATAAAAAACGCAGCCAAAGTAAAGTAATTAAAAGCTAGGTTACTTTAGGGCGAAAATTATTTAATCAAAAACAACATGTACTATGTTAATTTCATGTGTGTAGTAGTGCCTATGAAACACTTGATCGATCTAGATCTTGTGTGCAACACTGACTCTTTCAAAGTGAAATATAGGCCCTTGGTATGGCACTAAATTGATGCAGGACGGCAGGTTTTTCTCCAGTGTTTAGAAATGTTGCTGTGGAATTGCATGAAATGTACAAAATATAGATTATGAATCGCCAATGATTCTGTAATAGCTGTTTAGCTGAAATGACGGCACTATGGACAGCAGGGTTCTCCCCAGGACTCTTGAACAGTATGGAGCTGGGTTGCATGATCACAACCCGACTCACGTTTATTCTTGTCAAAAGGAACATCATAACGCTTTCACTTTTGCTTTAGTTTGAACAACAATAGTGTTGTCGATCAAAGGTAGTTACTCTATCATTACTAAATATATAGTTTAATTTGCCTTGAAATGTTTACAGCGTGTGGCAACACCACTGTGTTTTAATCATTCATCTTTGTAGGGGGAGAGCCAATGTATGTTTTTCAAGTATTCGAGGGCTATGCGAAAATATATTTTGCGTAAGGGGAGGGTCGTCAATTTTGGTATTTTAGAGGTTAAATCCATCCGTGTACCACCCCCATCATAAATAAAGATCAGTCCCGTAACCCAGAAACACAACACGCTTACTGTAAGAAATTGTTATCTTCAGGGTAAAGGTTGTGGTTAGGGATACAGTAAGTTTATGTTTGGTTAGGGATAACGTTTCAGTCTAACCGGATGAGCAGCCTATAACCCTACCTGTAGCCTCGGTCTAACCATAAACTCAAACATAAGCTTGTAACTATGCTTACACTTATGCTCTAGTATGAGGACATCTCACCCCACTCCCTGCCTATGTGTCAGACCCACCTGGGCAATGCATAGCAGCCATTTTGCATTTAACATTGGCCCTTTTGTGTCCCAGACTAGCCCTGAACGTGGCTGATTCCCTGTTCCTTCTGGAGGAGGCTGAGGGGGCTCCAGACCCCTTCTTTGGTGTGATGGGCTCAGGAGACCAGCTCCCCAGTCCCTACAGGATCCCTCAGGTACTTTCAACGTTAACCAGCAACAACACATTTTCTCTACTTTAATTAGAGTTAGAATTCAAATTCTCTGTTGATTCATCAAATGTATTTACAAAGCATTATTCTAAGGCTTAGCACACAGAAAAGGTGGTACATTGATTGACCTTGTTTTATGGCGATTCTGTTACTTCCCCAGCCATGGCAGATTATGGCGGCTGTGACTACACAGCGCTCTCCAGTGGTCAGTGCCAGAACTGCATCGGAGGGGGAGGGTGAGTCAATTCCTAGCCAACCTCTACTAGTTGCAACTCTACAAGAAGCTTCTTTCTTTCCCACAGAAAGTGGGAATAAGGTCAAAATACTCACCAGAAGTTTCCGCTAGAAAGATAATAAGACATGTTAGAGTTGCCCCCCCCCTAATATAAGCACGTGTGGATGTGACAGAATGGAATAGGTATATTGCTTCCACTTGTACAATCCTCTAAAGATCTTTACGAGTTTCAAGGGCACACCGTTGCTTCCGGACAGGGCTAAAACATAGTCTGTTATTGAGATCAGATGACAAATCTTCACCAAGAGATCAGCGTCTCTAACGTTGGTACTTTTCCTCCACTCTCCCTTTTTTCTTTTCCTTCTCTTGTCTCTATGTCCCTCTCACCTCAGGTTTTAACCAATCCACGCCAGAAGCCATCACCCTGAAAGAGACGGAGCCGGTCATGCTTCACTTCACTCAGGTGAAGGCGTGGGCCTGGGAGAGGGTTCTTGGATTAGCATCGAAAATTGTCATTTTGAAATTCATTCGTTTGAACTGTTTTTCCATATTATGAAAGTGCAGATTGTAAGCTTTCAAACGATGTGTCATACATTGACATCTGAAATCTAGTTGAAGAAGATATGCTTATTTGAATGTTGGTACCCCTCAAACCAAATACCGGAGAAAGACGCTCTGAATCAAAACACACGCAAAACAGTTGCTAGTAGCTAGCAAGGAACATCACCATGAACACCTAACTGCATTTGTAGCATCACATCACAACATGCTGATTGAACATCAACATGCTAAAAACACATAACTCCACATAATTAGATGATCACACAGTCCTTGCTTTTGCATACGTCCTAAAAGTTGGTTTACAAGCCATCTATCACTTACCTAGTAGTCCATGGCAGATGATGTAGTGAATACAATTCACAAACTCTTGTTTGTTATAACCTCAGCAAATATTTTCAAGTCAAGACTAAAAACCCATCTTTTAAATATTGCCTTTAAATGACTCAATAATTAAATTATGATTATATAATGATTAAAGCAAGTTATTATTATTATTATTATTATTATTATTATTATATCGAGTGGGCTCTTCAACACTTCAACACTTCACATTTATATATATTTTTAAAAAAGGTCATTTGCGTGACGTGAGAATCGCCGACATACAGACCTTTTCACCAGCAACATTATGTGACACGTTCTAATGCTTTGGTCCTCATATCGGCGACCAGTCAAAATGTTCTGACTTTTCTTTTGAAACACGGAACTACGTTTCAACATTGTTGAGAATCACAACACAAACTCGCTAGTCAAGCCAAAATACTGCAACGCAATGGATTCGGTGAGTAATCCCCACTGCTACCTAGTTAAACTATGACAATACTTAGCAGGCTCACAAAACAAGCTGCGTTAGTTGACTAGTGATGTGTCATTTATTTTTCAACAACGAGGAATTGTATTCACATTTTTCTAAAGAAAAGTCTGATTATGTCACATATGTGGTCTAGTAGTGGTCACTACTAGTCACTAGTAATACAATCATAATATGAATAATTGCACTCCAAATGGACAATTTCAAGTATTCGTTGTAGCCAACATTTTAGGATATTGCTTTTTTGGAAGGGGGGGGGTGGTATTGATAATGGATGGTCAGGGTTTTTTGGCCCACAGTTAACCACTCAGGGTTCATTTTGGCCTACCAAGCCAAACACACGGGCACTCCTGCACTGAATAATTGACTGATACCACAGTCTCCCATTAACGTTATGGGATCAGACCAGTGGGTTCTTGGCCTGATAACAACAGTAGTCCCTTACCTGATGCAACATACTTAAGACAGAAGAAATACACTGTGCAAGGACTTTGCCTTGGGTCTTCTGAATTCCCCCTTCAGAACCTGGCTGCCACCTACCAGAGCCGAAATATCAAATCGCCAAATCAGAAACTACCCAACTCGAGATCCCCAAAACAAGAACAGCAAGATACAAAACATTACCCATCCCATTCTTTACAGGTCTCCTGAACGCCAAATAACGTAGGATGAACGTTTTAGCCTTACCCACCACCGCCATAGACTGTGCTGAATAATAAATCAAGATTCACTAAGTTATTAGCACTGTTTTTATCCAAAATTGTGTTTTATATTTTGATGTTGTATTTCGTTGATGTTGACGTAAGGATACTGTTCCCCACTGAATGGCTCAAGACAAGAGTGTTGAGCTGGGTTTTTTATGGTTACTTATCTCTCTCTCCCTCTCTCTCTCCATCAGTTTGAGGGAGCGGAGCTAACTGAAGCCACAGGCAGAGTGATCGACTTGCTTCTGGAGCAGCCAGACCAATTCGACTGGGGTAAGAGAGCTGAGAGAGGATAGTAGGATTCTCTAAGTAATGACAGGCGATCGATATGGACATTTGTTAGCGTGAAAGGAGTGAAAAGTTGTGTGTGTGTGTGTGTGTGTGTGACAGACGCAGTGATTGAGAAGAGGGAAAGGGAGAGAGAGGGAGAGACGCGGAGAACAAGGGACCAGGAGGGAGCCATGACATCTATTGACCAGTAAGTCCCCTGGGACCCTTTCACAGGCGGATCTTACTGCCACAAGGGCTGTGGTCACTGTTCAAGTCCAGCTAGGACTTCATTTTTGTTGTGTGTGTTTTCTGATTACAATAAATGAGGAAGCTAGATGGTTATTAAGATAGTACCCACCATTATGTGTGTGTGTGTGTGTGTGTGTGTGTGTGTGTGTGCATGTCCAGGCTGAAGGACACGGTGGTGGTGGGGGACAGTGTGTGGCTGCTGGACAAGGAAACGGGCCAGCCCATGGAGATGCCACTAGAGGCCCCGTACTCCTCAGAGAGAGAGGAAGAGTCAGAGAAGGGGACAGAGAGAACACCGGAGAGAGCGCCAGAGAGAGCGCCAGAGAGAGCGCCAGAGAGAGCGCCAGAGAGATCGCCAGAGAGAGGGCCAGAGAGAACACCGGACAGAGCGCCGGAGAGAGCGCCGGAGAGAGCGCCGGAGAGCTCTTGTGGAGAGGTGTGTGTATGTGTGTTTGTTTGTGCGTGTGTGTGTTTGTGCTTGTGTGTGTGTGTGTGTGTGTGTGTGTGTGTGTGAGAGAGAGAAATGGAGACAGTTACAGTCATCAGCCTAGCCTAATAGACTATCTAAGGTTACTCTTCTGCAACTTGTCCATGTGTGTCTGCCATCATTCATACAAAATAAAGTGCCAGAAGGCTTAACTGCCCAGAAAGCAGGAGTTAAAATGTTTAAAGGAAGAACTACATACAACACTCGAATAGCCGTTTCAGTTAAATATTTTTGACACAGTATTTCATATATTGGTGCCAGTGTTATGTCGTTTTCGACTACACTGTACGGGCAAAGGTCTTTGCGGATAAACCCAGCGATAGACTTGGTAATAGTCGTAGCCCTCGTTTCAGCCATTCATATATACACACAGTCTTACCGTCACAACAATGATGTACCAGATATACACTCTGAAGTTCCCAGTGAGTTATGCGGTGAGCACAGTGAAAGAAAAGAGGAAGCACTTTTCTTTTTCTTTTCTTTTTTGGAGAATAGGACACATCGTGAATAAAGAATTTATTAATTTCCAGATTTCCAGTCTTCTACCTGGACACAAACATTCCAATAACTGTTAAATAACACTTTATAACACTTTATTATTAGTAATTGTATTTTTTATTATTATTACAAATTAACAAAAAAATTCAGGTTGGAGAGGATTGGAAGGGCTAGAAGGGAGATAGTGTGCTAGAGGGGGTGGAGACAGTTTGATAGATAGGCGGAAATGTATGTAATAAAGTGTTTGACGGTTGTTTATTTCTTTTCACGGTCGCCAGTTACACGCTTATACTATTACCGTCACAGACTCGCTGTCGTGTCTCAATAGGCCTCATTCATCAACCATGCATACACACAGCTTTGTTTGTAGATGTATATTTTTTCTCTCCCTCCTTCTCTCTGCCTCTACATCCTCTCCCTCCTTCTCTCTGCCTCTACATTCTCTCTCTCCTTCTCTCTGCCTCTACATCCTCTCTCTCCTTCTCTCTGCCTCTACATCCTCTCTCCTTCTCTCTGCCTCTACATCCTCTCTCTCCTTCTCTGCATCTACATCCTCTCCCTCCTTCTCTCTGCCTCTACATCCTCTCTCCTTCTCTCTGCCTCTACATCCTCTCTCTCCTTCTCTGCATCTACATCCCCTCCCTCCTTCTCTCTGCCTCTACATCCTCTCTCTCCTTCTCTCTGCCTCTACATCCTCCCTCCTTCTCTCTGCCTCTACATCCTCTCTCCTTCTCTCTGCCTCTACATCCTCTCCCTCCTTCTCTCTGCCTCTACATCCTCTCTCTCCTTCTCTCTGCCTCTACATCCTCTCCCTCCTTCTCTCTGCCTCTACATCCTCTCTCCTTCTCTCTGCCTCTACATCCTCTCCCTCCTTCTCTCTGCCTCTACATCCTCCCTCCTTCTCTCTGCCTCTACATCCTCTCCCTCCTTCTCTCTGCCTCTACATCCTCTCTCTCCTTCTCTCTGCCTCTACATCCTCTCTCTCCTTCTCTCTGCCTCTACATCCTTTCTCTCCTTCTCTCTGCCTCTACATCCTCTCTCTCCTTCTCTCTGCCTCTACATCCTCTCTCTCCTTCTCTCTGCCTCTACATCCTCTCCCTCCTTCTCTCTGCCTCTACATCCTCTCTCCTTCTCTCTGCCTCTACATCCTCCCTCCTTCTCTCTGCCTGTACATCCTCTCCCTCCTTCTCTCTGCCTCTACATCCTCCCTCCTTTTCTCTGCCTATACATCCTCTCCCTCCTTCTCTCTGCCTCTACATCCTCTCCCTCCTTCTCTCTGCCTCTACATCCTCTCCCTCCTTCTCTCTGCCTCTACATCCTCTCTCTCCTTCTCTCTGCCTCTACATCCTCTCTCCTTCTCTCTGCCTCTACATCCTCTCCCTCCTTCTCTCTGCCTTTACATCCTCTCCCTCCTTCTCTCTGCCTCTACATCCTCTCTCTCCTTCTCTCTGCCTCTACATCCTCTCTCTCCTTCTCTCTGCCTCTATATCCTCTCCCTCCTTCTGTCTGCCTCTACATCCTCTCTCCTTCTCTCTGCCTCTACATCCTCTCCCTCCTTCTCTCTTCCTCTACATCCTCCCTCCTTCTCTCTGCCTCTACATCCTCTCCCTCCTTCTCTCTGCCTCTACATCCTCTCTCTCCTTCTCTCTGCCTCTACATCCTCTCCCTCCTTCTCTCTGCCTCTACATCCTCCCTCCTTCTCTCTGCCTCTACATCCTTTCTCTCCTCTCTACCTCTAACATTCCACTCTGCCGCTACATCCTTTTCTACCTCCTTCTCTCCGACACCTAGCTCCCCGAAGTTGTCCCCTCTCCTAAGAGACAGGGTCGCAGGCGACAGCTTGTTTTCGCCGACCCTCACACGCAGATCTCCATGGAGGCAATGCAGTTGCAGATCAAGGACCCTCTTGCTGAGACCATGCCCCTGGTAAGACCACCCACCCTCCTACCAGGCACCAGAGGAATTCACTGAAGGATTGATTCTTCAAATCAGTCAAGTATCTTTGTCTGGGTATCTAAATAGATCTTTTTGTTTTGTTTTAAGGAAGTACTGTTCAGTAGGCTGGTCACAATAAAAGGCCACTCTAAAATGTGCAGTTTTATCACATAGCACAATGCCACAGATGTCGCAGGTTTTGAGGGAGCGTGCAATTGGCAGCAATGTCCACCAGAGCTGTTGCCCGTGAATTGAATGTTAATTTCTCTACCATAAGCCGTCTCCAAAGGTGTGTCCGAGAATTGGAATTGGAAACGACTTTGGAGATGGTTTATGGTAGAGAAATACATTTTCAATTCACCGGCAACAGCTCTGGTGGACATTCCTGGAGTCAGCATGCCAATTGCACGCTCCCTCATATGACTGAACAGTGTCGTTGTCGCAAAACCCTCATGGCAAGCTGAGATGGCAGCCGCGTAAACTTTAATAGTTCCCGCCGCCAATCCCTTGTCAACAGCGACTGTAAGAAGCACAAGAACGTTTCGACCCGACCGCAGACTGGGTCAACGTCCTGTCCCTCACACCACTGTGTAAAACTCGCCAGCACGCCGCATATCCCTTTGCAGTGGATTGCGCGCGCACACTCTGAATGGTCTGAATGACCGCGTCTATCAGACCCCTGCGTTCTAACAATCCCTCTCAGTAACCAGGCCATGAGGGGCCCCCCCTCATAGGCGGCCCCTTCACCAAGCCTCCGGCTTGAGAGAGTGCATCTTGTCGATGAGGTATGGGCCATGGGCCCTCTACCAACATCTCCATCAGTTCCGGAAACCACGGGGATCCGGGGCGGTCTGGGGCTACAAGAATTAACTCTAGCCTCTCTGACCTCACTCGTGCCAACAGTGGGAGGATAGATGTCAGGGGTGGGAACGCGTATAACAGGACCCTCGGCCATGGGTGGTGTGCGAATGTATCGACTCCCAATGGCGGGTTGTCCTGTTCGCGCAGGGAGAACCAAAGGCGACACTGCGCATTCGTCCGTGACGCAAACAGAACCACTTCTGCTTGCCCGAACCGTGCCCAAATCAGCGACACAATGGAGGGTGCTAACCTCCAGTCGTCGTCCCTCGGGCCTCCCCGTGATAACAGATCTGCTCCTTCGTTGAGCAGACCTGGAATGTGGAGAGCTTTCAGCGAACTCAGGCGACTCCGCGCGCGATGACGCGCGGGTCTCTCCAGTAGCTCAGGTCGGTTTTGACCGATCTCTGTATTACAATCAACTTGCGACGGCGTCTCACTGGAACCCGTCGCAGTCGTGCGAACCGCCTCTGCAGTCTGCGCATGTGTAACAGGCCTAAGGGGACCACTACATGGGCTGCAGACATCAGTCCTAGTAAGGACATCCTTGACAGAGCGGTGATTGTATTTGTCACTCGACACACCCGGAGAGCTGACGTCAGTGTCGCTCTCCATGGTGCAGATAAACTGGCCCTCATCTCGGCAGTATCCAACTGAATGCCTAGATAGGAAAACTGTTGAGCCGGCCACGGAGCACTCTCTGTCCAGTTTACAGCTAACCCCAGCTGAGTGAGGTGCTGCACCAGTGAGGTTGCGTCCCGAATGGCTCGATTTGGGCATTGGGCCAAGACCAGTAGGTCGTCGAGATATGCTAATATGCGTATCTCGTTTCGCCTCAGTGGTTCGAGTGCTGTCTGCACGCATTTGGAGAAAAAACGAGGAGCAAGCGTGCACCCGAAGGGCAGGCGCGTGTACTCGTAAACCTTCCCTTGGAAAGCAAAATGTAGGAATTTCCTGTGCCACTCTGTGATTGGCACACGAAATACGCGACCCTCAGGTATCTACGAAAGGGGCGTTTCGCCACTCTCTCGTTGAGGACCCTGAAATCTAGTATGGGTCTCATGTCTCCCGAATTCTTTGGGACAAGGAAATACGGGGAGTACCATCTCATGTCCCACTGGTCCCTCGGAACCAATGTCACTGCGCCCTTTGTTAGGAGATTCGTAATCTCCTCCTGGAGCGCACGTGTCTTTATCGGGCAGGACAAAAAAACAGTCTCTCTCACGCCCCTGAAGGGCAGAGGAGGCTGAATGAACTGTAGTGCATATCCCCTCCTCAATGTCCTGTCTAGCCAGCCCGACAGAATACCTGTCCCTTCTAGTCATTCTGCATAACGCAACGACAGCGGCTGGACCGTCTGTTGTGGTGCAGTCGACAGAAAAAACTTGAATTTCTGTATGATCCCAGCCGCCGCTGCACACCGAGGAGGTGGCACAGCCCAAGGTGGGGTCATTTCGAAAGGGATGGGCTGCCGTCTGTAAAGAGTGTTTGTTATGTGTAACAATGCTCTTTATTGACGCAGGTTTATTATGCCTGATAATCAAAGAACCGGCCGCACGCTCATGAGCTGGGCCAGGTCTTGATAGACATGGAGGGGTTTTTGATGTACATAACGACCCCTCTATACGGCTACATACAGGGGTGTTTAACCCGCTACGTGTCGTGATAGGGGTAAGTCCGTTAGGCAGAGAGCTGGCCACACGCCGGTAAGCTGGGCCAGTCTCCGGTTTGTTTCTAACCGGTAGCGAGTTGACCACACTCTGACAAGGCAGGTCGATCTCTGCTCTGGTAGATAACGGTCCCTCTATACGGCTACAGACAGGGGTGTTTAACCCGCCTCGTGTCGTGATAGGGGTAAGTCCGCTAGGCAGAGAGCTGGCCACACGCCGGTAAGCTGGGCCAGTCTCCGCCTTGTTTCTAACCGGTAGCGATTCGACCACACTCTGACAAGGCAGGTGGGTCTCCGCTCTGGTAGATACCATGGAAAATCCTTCTTAGGGATGGTTTGCCGTCTGTAAAGAGTGCTTGTTTTGAGTAACAATGCCCTTTATCGACGTAGGTTTATTATGCCTGATAACCAAAAAACCGGCCGCACGCTCATGAGCTGGGCCAGGTCTTGATAGACATGGAGGAGTTTTTGATGTAAATAACGGTCCCTCCATACGGCTACAGACAGGGGTGTTTAACCCCCTTTGTGTCGTGATAGGGGTTAGTCCGCTAGGCAGAGAGCTGGCCACACGCTGGTAAGCTGGGCCAGTCTCCGCCTTGTTTCTAACCGGTAGCGATTGGACCACGCTCCGACAAGGCAGGTGGGTCTCCGCTCCGGTAGATAACATGGGAAAAATCTCCTTTACTGAAAAGTAAGGTGGGGATTTTCCTTCTTTTGCCTCTTTATGAGGTAGCAGCCATGAAGAGGAAACCGGTGGTGGGGTCATTACCGACCCCTCCGCCAGTGAAACCGGGCCACGCTGCCGTGGGGGGCCGTAGCGGGCCCTCCCAGTGGTCAGCGGCGGGGGCTGGGGATGCCGAGTGGGGCATGGCTCCGTCGTTTAGAGGTAGAGCCAGTGCCGCATCACGCCGAAACCTCCGTTTCGCAGTCGTTGACGGTCTTCGCAATGGCGGCGTTAAACACGGCGATGTTATTCGCCGCTGCCGCCGCCTGCGCACCGAGATGGGGCGGCGAGGGCGGGGAGCACGTGCTCAGAGCTTTCTGATTCTGACACCGGCACCGACCACTCATTTTGCTGGGTGAGGGCGGCGTGATGTCAGGGCCGGCTGAGCGGGCGGGACCATCCCTACTTGGGGAGGTGCCTGCCCAGAACGCCGTTCTTGCTTGTCCTCCGCTGCTAGAAAATCGCAGAGGCAGGTGTCCCGGAGGAACTTCTTCGTGGTCGGCGGCGGACGATCCATCGCTGAAGGGAAAAGTCTCCTCCGCTGAAAAGTGTCCTCCGCTGCTTGGAAGTCGCAGCGGCAGGCGTCCCGGAGGAACTTCTCCATAGGCGGCGGACGATCCATCTTGAAGGGAAAAGTCTGGCGGGTCCTCCAGTCTTAGTAGTCGTCCTTCTCAGTCTTCAGATATAAACCCGTGCTGAACTTTTTGGGAGAATGATGGAGCGAAGTACGCCCCTTTATATAGCACCCCAGGCGGGCGCAGGCATTGAAAAATTCAGTCATTGGCTACTTAAGGTAGCGGGTAAACCAATAGGAGCAGAGCTCCCCTATGGGACGGAGCTCCACGATATAGAACTGTCTGTTTTAAGGCTATCTAGTTAAAATTGGACTACTGATACCTGTCTGTTCATAGGGAGAGTGTGGGAATAGGGAGAAAGCACATTGGGATATAGGTCCGTAGAGGGGAAGAGGGCTAATGAACCAACAGAAGTAGGGGTAGCTAAGTGCACTCAGTAGACTGATGTGCCAAGAGAAGACAGCAACACTACAAACAACTAGAAGAGAAGGTACTAAGTACCCTGGCTTCCTCTCAGGCCTTCCTCGATGGACTCCCACAGATAGACTCCCTTGTCTTGTTGTCACGAGTCTTAGTGTCATAGACTTGTATTAGCATATCCACTGGGAGTATAACCAGGGGTGCACATAACTTTTTGGGGCCAGTGCTCAGAGGAGCACCTAGGGATGCTGCTTGGTGCTCCCCGAGCTCGCGAGTCACGACCCGTCCCACAGGATGGATGAAAAAGGGATACATGGATAACTTATATTAGCAAAACGACATTTATTCATAAATAAAGATGAACGAACAAATGATTGTGTGCAAAACAAAAGAAACAAATGCAAAATCAAATGACTGCTCTTTAAGCATGAAAGTCTGTCAGACTCCTTTAAACACAATGAAATCAACTGATCTCTTTAAGCACTGCTCTGTTCTGTAAACACTGAAATCAACTTTTCAACAAAAAGTTACAGCCTAAGCATTTATTTATACTACAAGCTTAATCGTCATCATCACCGCTCTCTTGACTGCTGTAAATTATCACTGTCCTCAATTTCAACCATGGTAGAGGATGTTTTTTTTGTGATCAACTATTCTTTTTTTTTCTTCTTTTTTTTTGGGTGCGCAAAAGCGCCCTCATGCGGCTGATCTGTCGCGCAGCATGCATTTTGGCGACGCATGCGCACTGGCGCACCAGTTATGTGCACCCCTGAGTATAACACATGTGAGCAGAGCCCTCTCTATGACATCAGAGCCCTCTCTATGACATCAGAGAGGACTGCTGTAACCTGTATGGAACTTTTTACTTGTGATCTATTTGGACTTATATGGCGCCTTTATCCAAAGCGCTTTACAACGGCCTCTCATTCACCCATTCACACACAAATTCACACACCAATGGCGGCCTGCGGCCTCGTACCTATGACTGAATCTGTCTTGTTATTAGTAATAGAGTAAATAGCTGTCTGTTTTAAGGCTATCTAGCTAAAATTGGACTACTGATACCTGTCTGTTCATAGGGAGAGTGTGGGAATAGGGAGAAAGCACATTGGGATATAGGTCCGTAGAGGGGAAGAGGGCTAATGAACCAACAGAAGTAGGGGTAGCTAAGTGCACTCAGTAGACTGATGTGCCAAGAGAAGACAGCAACACTACAAACAACTGGAAGAGAAGGTACTAAGTACCCTGGCTTCCTCTCAGGCCTTCCTCGATGGACTCCCACAGATAGACTCCCTTGTCTTGTTGTCACGAGTCTTAGTGTCATAGACTTGTATTAGCATATCCACTGGGAGTATAACACACGTGAGCAGAGCCCTCTCTATGACATCAGAGCCCTCTCTATGACATCAGAAAGGACTGCTGTAACCTGTATGGAACTTTTTACTTGTGATCTATTTGGACTTATATAGCGCCTTTATCCAAAGCGCTTTACAACGGCCTCTCATTCACCCATTCACACACCCATTCACACACCAATGGCGGCCTGCGGCCTCGTACCTATGACTGAATCTGTCTTGTTATTAGTAATAGAGTAAATAGCTGTCTGTTTTAAGGCTATCTAGTTAAAATTGGACTACTGATACCTGTCTGTTCATAGGGAGAGTGTGGGAATAGGGAGAAAGCACATTGGGATATAGGTCCGTAGAGGGGAAGAGGGCTAATGAACCAACAGAAGTAGGGTTAGCTAGTGCACTCAGTAGACTGATGTGCCAAGAGAAGACAGCAACACTACAAACAACTGGAAGAGAAGGTACTAAGTACCCTGGCTTCCTCTCAGGCCTTCCTCGATGGACTCCCACAGATAGACTCCCTTGTCTTGTTGTCACGAGTCTTAGTGTCATAGACTTGTATTAGCATATCCACTGGGAGTATAACACATGTGAGCAGAGCCCTCTCTATGACATCAGAGCCCTCTCTATGACATCAGAGAGGACTGCTGTAACCTGTATGGAACTTTTTACTTGTGATCTATTTGGACTTATATAGCGCCTTTATCCAAAGCGCTTTACAACGGCCTCTCATTCACCCATTCACACACACATTCACACACCAATGGCGGCCTGCGGCCTCGTACCTATGACTGAATCTGTCTTGTTATTAGTAATAGAGTAAATAGCTGTCTGTTTTAAGGCTATCTAGTTAAAATTGGACTACTGATACCTGTAATAATTAAAATAATTTTGCCATTTAGCAGACGCTTTTATCCAAAGCGACTTACAATTACGAATTACAGGGACATTCCCCCTGGAGTAACTGAGGGCTAAGTGCCTTACCCAAGGGCACACTAGTAGTGGTGTGGTTTCAGGCGGGATTTGAACTCACAACCTTCCGATCCCAAGTCCAACTCACTATCCACTAGACCACCACTACCCACTACCTGTCTGTTCATAGGGAGAGTGTGGGAATAGGGAGAAAGCACATTGGGATATAGGTCCGTAGAGGGGAAGAGGGCTAATGAACCAACAGAAGTAGGGGTAGCTAAGTGCACTCAGTAGACTGATGTGCCAAGCGAAGACAGCAACACTACAAACAACTGGAAGAGAAGGTACTAAGTACCCTGGCTTCCTCTCAGGCCTTCCTCGATGGACTCCCACAGATAGACTCCCTTGTCTTGTTGTCACGAGTCTTAGTGTCGTAGACTTGTATTAGCATATCCACTGGGAGTATAACATATGTGAGCAGAGCCCTCTCTATGACATCAGAGCCCTCTCTATGACATCAGAGAGGACTGCTGTAACCTGTATGGAACTTTTTACTTGTGATCTATTTGGACTTATATGGCGCCTTTATCCAAAGCGCTTTACAACGGCCTCTCATTCACCCATTCACACACAAATTCACACACCAATGGCGGCCTGCGGCCTCGTACCTATATGACTGAATCTGTCTTGTTATTAGTAATAGAGTAAATAGCTGTCTGTTTTAAGGCTATCTAGCTAAAATTGGACTACTGATACCTGTCTGTTCATAGGGAGAGTGTGGGAATAGGGAGAAAGCACATTGGGATATAGGTCCGTAGAGGGGAAGAGGGCTAATGAACCAACAGAAGTAGGGGTAGCTAAGTGCACTCAGTAGACTGATGTGCCAAGAGAAGACAGCAACACTACAAACAACTGGAAGAGAAGGTACTAAGTACCCTGGCTTCCTCTCAGGCCTTCCTCGATGGACTCCCACAGATAGACTCCCTTGTCTTGTTGTCACGAGTCTTAGTGTCGTAGACTTGTATTAGCATATCCACTGGGAGTATAACATATGTGAGCAGAGCCCTCTCTATGACATCAGAGCCCTCTCTATGACATCAGAGAGGACTGCTGTAACCTGTATGGAACTTTTTACTTGTGATCTATTTGGACTTATATAGCTCCTTTATCCAAAGCGCTTTACAATGGCCTCTCATTCACCCATTCACACACACATTCACACACCAATGGCGGCCTGCGGCCTCATACCTATGACTGAATCTGTCTTGTTATTAGTAATAGAGTAAATAGCTGTCTGTTTTAAGGCTATCTAGTTAAAATTGGACTACTGATACCTGTCTGTTCATAGGTAGAGTGTGGGAATAGGGAGAAAGCACATTGGGATATAGGTCCGTAGAGGGGAAGAGGGCTAATGAACCAACAGAAGTAGGGTTAGCTAAGTGCACTCAGTAGACTGATGTGCCAAGAGAAGACAGCAACACTACAAACAACTGGAAGAGAAGGTACTAAGTACCCTGGCTTCCTCTCAGGCCTTCCTCGATGGACTCCCACAGATAGACTCCCTTGTCTTGTTGTCACGAGTCTTAGTGTCATAGACTTGTATTAGCATATCCACTGGGAGTATAACACATGTGAGCAGAGCCCTCTCTATGACATCAGAGCCCTCTCTATGACATCAGAGAGGACTGCTGTAACCTGTATGGAACTTTTTACTTGTGATCTATTTGGACTTATATAGCGCCTTTATCCAAAGCGCTTTACAACGGCCTCTCATTCACCCATTCACACACACATTCACACACCAATGGCGGCCTGCGGCCTCGTACCTATGACTGAATCTGTATTGTTATTAGTAATAGAGTAAATAGCTGTCTGTTTTAAGGCTATCTAGTTAAAATTGGACTACTGATACCTGTAATAATTAAAATAATTTTGCCATTTAGCAGACGCTTTTATCCAAAGCGACTTACAATTACGAATTACAGGGACATTCCCCCTGGAGTAACTGAGGGCTAAGTGCCTTACCCAAGGGCATACTAGTAGTGGTGTGGCTTCAGGCGGGATTTGAACTCACAACCTTCCGATCCCAAGTCCAACTCACTATCCACTAGACCACCACTACCCACTACCTGTCTGTTCATAGGGAGAGTGTGGGAATAGGGAGAAAGCACATTGGGATATAGGTCCGTAGAGGGGAAGAGGGCTAATGAACCAACAGAAGTAGGGGTAGCTAAGTGCACTCAGTAGACTGATGTGCCAAGAGAAGACAGCAACACTACAAACAACTGGAAGAGAAGGTACTAAGTACCCTGGCTTCCTCTCAGGCCTTCCTCGATGGACTCCCACAGATAGACTCCCTTGTCTTGTTGTCACGAGTCTTAGTGTCGTAGACTTGTATTAGCATATCCACTGGGAGTATAACATATGTGAGCAAAGCCCTCTCTATGACATCAGAGCCCTCTCTATGACATCAGAGAGGACTGCTGTAACCTGTATGGAACTTTTTACTTGTGATCTATTTGGACTTATATAGCGCCTTTATCCAAAGCGCTTTACAACGGCCTCTCATTCACCCATTCACACACACATTCACACACCAATGACGGCCTGCGGCCTCGTACCTATGACTGAATCTGTCTTGTTATTAGTAATAGAGTAAATAGCTGTCTGTTTTAAGGCTATCTAGTTAAAATTGGACTACTGATACCTGTCTGTCCATAGGGAGAGTGTGGGAATAGGGAGAAAGCACATTGGGATATAGGTCCGTAGAGGGGAAGAGGGCTAATGAACCAACAGAAGTAGGGGTAGCTAAGTGCACTCAGTAGACTGATGTGCCAAGAGAAGACAGCAACACTACAAACAACTGGAAGAGAAGGTACTAAGTACCCTGGCTTCCTCTCAGGCCATCCTCGATGGACTCCCACAGATAGACTCCCTTGTCTTGTTGTCACGAGTCTTAGTGTCGTAGACTTGTATTAGCATATCCACTGGGAGTATAACATATGTGAGCAGAGCCCTCTCTATGACATCAGAGCCCTCTCTATGACATCAGAGAGGACTGCTGTAACCTGTATGGAACTTTTTACTTGTGATCTATTTGGACTTATATGGCGCCTTTATCCAAAGCGCTTTACAACGGCCTCTCATTCACCCATTCACACACAAATTCACACACCAATGGCGGCCTGCGGCCTCGTACCTATGACTGAATCTGTCTTGTTATTAGTAATAGAGTAAATAGCTGTCTGTTTTAAGGCTATCTAGCTAAAATTGGACTACTGATACCTGTCTGTTCATAGGGAGAGTGTGGGAATAGGGAGAAAGCACATTGGGATATAGGTCCGTAGAGGGGAAGAGGGCTAATGAACCAACAGAAGTAGGGGTAGCTAAGTGCACTCAGCAGACTGATGTGCCAAGAGAAGACAGCAACACTACAAACAACTGGAAGAGAAGGTACTAAGTACCCTGGCTTCCTCTCAGGCCATCCTCGATGGACTCCCACAGATAGACTCCCTTGTCTTGTTGTCACGAGTCTTAGTGTCGTAGACTTGTATTAGCATATCCACTGGGAGTATAACATATGTGAGCAGAGCCCTCTCTATGACATCAGAGCCCTCTCTATGACATCAGAGAGGACTGCTGTAACCTGTATGGAACTTTTTACTTGTGATCTATTTGGACTTATATGGCGCCTTTATCCAAAGCGCTTTACAACGGCCTCTCATTCACCCATTCACACACAAATTCACACACCAATGGCGGCCTGCGGCCTCGTACCTATGACTGAATCTGTCTTGTTATTAGTAATAGAGTAAATAGCTGTCTGTTTTAAGGCTATCTAGCTAAAATTGGACTACTGATACCTGTCTGTTCATAGGGAGAGTGTGGGAATAGGGAGAAAGCACATTGGGATATAGATCCGTAGAGGGGAAGAGGGCTAATGAACCAACAGAAGTAGGGGTAGCTAAGTGCACTCAGTAGACTGATGTGCCAAGAGAAGACAGCAACACTACAAACAACTGGAAGAGAAGGTACTAAGTACCCTGGCTTCCTCTCAGGCCTTCCTCGATGGACTCCCACAGATAGACTCCCTTGTCTTGTTGTCACGAGTCTTAGTGTCGTAGACTTGTATTAGCATATCCACTGGGAGTATAACATATGTGAGCAGAGCCCTCTCTATGACATCAGAGCCCTCTCTATGACATCAGAGAGGACTGCTGTAACCTGTATGGAACTTTTTACTTGTGATCTATTTGGACTTATATAGCTCCTTTATCCAAAGCGCTTTACAATGGCCTCTCATTCACCCATTCACACACACATTCACACACCAATGGCGGCCTGCGGCCTCGTACCTATGACTGAATCTGTCTTGTTATTAGTAATAGAGTAAATAGCTGTCTGTTTTAAGGCTATCTAGTTAAAATTGGACTACTGATACCTGTCTGTTCATAGGTAGAGTGTGGGAATAGGGAGAAAGCACATTGGGATATAGGTCCGTAGAGGGGAAGAGGGCTAATGAACCAACAGAAGTAGGGTTAGCTAAGTGCACTCAGTAGACTGATGTGCCAAGAGAAGACAGCAACACTACAAACAACTGGAAGAGAAGGTACTAAGTACCCTGGCTTCCTCTCAGGCCTTCCTCGATGGACTCCCACAGATAGACTCCCTTGTCTTGTTGTCACGAGTCTTAGTGTCATAGACTTGTATTAGCATATCCACTGGGAGTATAACACATGTGAGCAGAGCCCTCTCTATGACATCAGAGCCCTCTCTATGACATCAGAGAGGACTGCTGTAACCTGTATGGAACTTTTTACTTGTGATCTATTTGGACTTATATAGCGCCTTTATCCAAAGCGCTTTACAACGGCCTCTCATTCACCCATTCACACACACATTCACACACCAATGGCGGCCTGCGGCCTCGTACCTATGACTGAATCTGTCTTGTTATTAGTAATAGAGTAAATAGCTGTCTGTTTTAAGGCTATCTAGTTAAAATTGGACTACTGATACCTGTAATAATTAAAATAATTTTGCCATTTAGCAGACGCTTTTATCCAAAGCGACTTACAATTACGAATTACAGGGACATTCCCCCTGGAGTAACTGAGGGCTAAGTGCCTTACCCAAGGGCATACTAGTAGTGGTGTGGCTTCAGGCGGGATTTGAACTCACAACCTTCCGATCCCAAGTCCAACTCACTATCCACTAGACCACCACTACCCACTACCTGTCTGTTCATAGGGAGAGTGTGGGAATAGGGAGAAAGCACATTGGGATATAGGTCCGTAGAGGGGAAGAGGGCTAATGAACCAACAGAAGTAGGGGTAGCTAAGTGCACTCAGTAGACTGATGTGCCAAGAGAAGACAGCAACACTACAAACAACTGGAAGAGAAGGTACTAAGTACCCTGGCTTCCTCTCAGGCCTTCCTCGATGGACTCCCACAGTTAGACTCCCTTGTCTTGTTGTCACGAGTCTTAGTGTCGTAGACTTGTATTAGCATATCCACTGGGAGTATAACATATGTGAGCAAAGCCCTCTCTATGACATCAGAGCCCTCTCTATGACATCAGAGAGGACTGCTGTAACCTGTATGGAACTTTTTACTTGTGATCTATTTGGACTTATATAGCGCCTTTATCCAAAGCGCTTTACAACGGCCTCTCATTCACCCATTCACACACACATTCACACACCAATGACGGCCTGCGGCCTCGTACCTATGACTGAATCTGTCTTGTTATTAGTAATAGAGTAAATAGCTGTCTGTTTTAAGGCTATCTAGTTAAAATTGGACTACTGATACCTGTCTGTCCATAGGGAGAGTGTGGGAATAGGGAGAAAGCACATTGGGATATAGGTCCGTAGAGGGGAAGAGGGCTAATGAACCAACAGAAGTAGGGGTAGCTAAGTGCACTCAGTAGACTGATCTGCCAAGAGAAGACAGCAACACTACAAACAACTGGAAGAGAAGGTACTAAGTACCCTGGCTTCCTCTCAGGCCTTCCTCGATGGACTCCCACAGATAGACTCCCTTGTCTTGTTGTCACGAGTCTTAGTGTCGTAGACTTGTATTAGCATATCCACTGGGAGTATAACATATGTGAGCAGAGCCCTCTCTATGACATCAGAGCCCTCTCTATGACATCAGAGAGGACTGCTGTAACCTGTATGGAACTTTTTACTTGTGATCTATTTGGACTTATATAGCGCCTTTATCCAAAGCGCTTTACAACGGCCTCTCATTCACCCATTCACAGACAAATTCACACACCAATGGCGGCCTGCGGCCTCGTACCTATGACTGAATCTGTCTTGTTATTAGTAATAGAGTAAATAGCTGTCTGTTTTAAGGCTATCTAGCTAAAATTGGACTACTGATACCTGTCTGTTCATAGGGAGAGTGTGGGAATAGGGAGAAAGCACATTGGGATATAGGTCCGTAGAGGGGAAGAGGGCTAATGAACCAACAGAAGTAGGGGTAGCTAAGTGCACTCAGTAGACTGATGTGCCAAGAGAAGACAGCAACACTACAAACAACTGGAAGAGAAGGTACTAAGTACCCTGGCTTCCTCTCAGGCCTTCCTCGATGGACTCCCACAGATAGACTCCCTTGTCTTGTTGTCACGAGTCTTAGTGTCGTAGACTTGTATTAGCATATCCACTGGGAGTATAACATATGTGAGCAGAGCCCTCTCTATGACATCAGAGCCCTCTCTATGACATCAGAGAGGACTGCTGTAACCTGTATGGAACTTTTTACTTGTGATCTATTTGGACTTATATAGCTCCTTTATCCAAAGCGCTTTACAATGGCCTCTCATTCACCCATTCACACACACATTCACACACCAATGGCGGCCTGCGGCCTCGTACCTATGACTGAATCTGTCTTGTTATTAGTAATAGAGTAAATAGCTGTCTGTTTTAAGGCTATCTAGTAAAATTGGACTACTGATACCTGTCTGTTCATAGGTAGAGTGTGGGAATAGGGAGAAAGCACATTGGGATATAGGTCCGTAGAGGGGAAGAGGGCTAATGAACCAACAGAAGTAGGGGTAGCTAAGTGCACTCAGTAGACTGATGTGCCAAGAGAAGACAGCAACACTACACACAACTGGAAGAGAAGGTACTAAGTACCCTGGCTTCCTCTCAGGCCTTCCTCGATGGACTCCCACAGATAGACTCCCTTGTCTTGTTGTCACGAGTCTTAGTGTCGTAGACTTGTATTAGCATATCCACTGGGAGTATAACATATGTGAGCAGAGCCCTCTCTATGACATCAGAGCCCTCTCTATGACATCAGAGAGGACTGCTGTAACCTGTATGGAACTTTTTACTTGTGATCTATTTGGACTTATATAGCGCCTTTATCCAAAGCGCTTTACAACGGCCTCTCATTCACCCATTCACACACACATTCACACACCAATGGCGGCCTGCGGCCTCGTACCTATGACTGAATCTGTCTTGTTATTAGTAATAGAGTAAATAGCTGTCTGTTTTAAGGCTATCTAGTTAAAATTGGACTACTGATACCTGTCTGTTCATAGGGAGAGTGTGGGAATAGGGAGAAAGCACATTGGGATATAGGTCCGTAGAGGGGAAGAGGGCTAATGAACCAACAGAAGTAGGGGTAGCTAAGTGCACTCAGTAGACTGATGTGCCAAGAGAAGACAGCAACACTACAAACAACTGGAAGAGAAGGTACTAAGTACCCTGGCTTCCTCTCAGGCCTTCCTCAATGGACTCCCACAGATAGACTCCCTTGTCTTGTTGTCACGAGTCTTAGTGTCATAGACTTGTATTAGCATATCCACTGGGAGTATAACATATGTGAGCAGAGCCCTCTCTATGACATCAGAGCCCTCTCTATGACATCAGAGAGGACTGCTGTAACCTGTATGGAACTTTTTACTTGTGATCTATTTGGACTTATATAGCGCCTTTATCCAAAGCGCTTTACAGCGGCCTCTCATTCACCCATTCACACACACATTCACACACCAATGGCGGCCTGCGGCCTCGTACCTATGACTGAATCTGTCTTGTTATTAGTAATAGAGTAAATAGCTGTCTGTTTTAAGGCTATCTAGTTAAAATTGGACTACTGATACCTGTAATAATTAAAATAATTTTGCCATTTAGCAGACGCTTTTATCCAAAGCGACTTACAATTACGAATTACAGGGACATTCCCCCTGGAGTAACTGAGGGCTAAGTGCCTTACCCAAGGGCACACTAGTAGTGGTGTGGCTTCAGGCGGGATTTGAACTCACAACCTTCCGATCCCAAGTCCAACTCACTATCCACTAGACCACCACTACCCACTACCTGTCTGTTCATAGGGAGAGTGTGCGAATAGGGAGAAAGCACATTGGGATATAGGTCCGTAGAGAGGAAGAGGGCTAATGAACCAACAGAAGTAGGGGTAGCTAAGTGCACTCAGTAGACTGATGTGCCAAGAGAAGACAGCAACACTACAAACAACTGGAAGAGAAGGTACTAAGTACCCTGGCTTCCTCTCAGGCCTTCCTCGATGGACTCCCACAGATAGACTCCCTTGTCTTGTTGTCACGAGTCTTAGTGTCGTAGACTTGTATTAGCATATCCACTGGGAGTATAACATATGTGAGCAGAGCCCTCTCTATGACATCAGAGCCCTCTCTATGACATCAGAGAGGACTGCTGTAACCTGTATGGAACTTTTTACTTGTGATCTATTTGGACTTATATACAGGGGTGCACATAACTTTTTGGGGCCAGTGCTCAGAGGAGCACCTAGGGATGCTGCTTGGTGCTCCCCGAGCTCGCGAGTCACGACCCGTCCCACAGGATGGATAAAAAAGGGATACATGGATAACTTATATGAGCAAAACGACATTTATTCAAAAATAAAGATGAACGAACAAAATGATTGTGTGCAAAACAAAAGAAACAAATGAAAAATCAAATGACTGCTCTTTAAGCATGAAAGTCTGTCAGACTCCTTTAAACACAATGAAATCAACTGACATCTCTTTAAGCACTAACTGAATGTCTGTTCTTTAAATACAATGAAATCAACTGATATCTCTTTAAGCACTGCTCTGTTCTGTAAACACTGAAATCAACTTTCAACAAAAAGTTACAGCCTAAGCATTTACTTATGCTACAAGCTTAATCATCATCATCACTGCTCTCTTGACTGTTGTTAATACTGTCCTCAATTTCAACCATGGTAGAGGATGTTGTAGGCTATCACTTTAAATAGCTCATTATTTTGATTGTGCAACAAAGTCTTTTTTTTCCCCTTCTAATAGAATTCCCAACCATATTCCCTGGGTCAGGGGTCGAGGTGCGATAATGAAGCTGTAAAACAAATGTCTGAACGTTTGAAAGCTTCAGAGAAAAGAAACGTGAAGTGCCTTGGTGTTGTTTTTCCGTTTTAGCGACGAGTCGTTCGGGACTGAATTTTCACGTGTCGGCGTGATAACCATGCGATGCGCGATACGCGGAATGAAAGTACAAGTTACGATACTTTCCGAATGTTTTCGTGAGGGGAGTCGCCGTGGTTGTCGTCGGTGGGTACATTGTGGTCATGAAAGGATATGGTATTGGTATTAACGGGCAGTTAGCAGTAGGAGTTTTGAGGAAGTCAATTCCTCTCCCAGCGCTTCCAGCTGTTGGTGCGCAAGAGCGCGTTCATGCCGCTGATCCTCCGCGCAGCATGCATTTTGGCGACGCATGCGCACTGGCGCACCAGTTATGTGCACCCCTGCTTATATAGCGCCTTTATCCAAAGCGCTTTACAACGGCCTCTCATTCACCCATTCACACACAAATTCACACACCAATGGCGGCCTGCGGCCTCGTACCTATGACTGAATCTGTCTTGTTATTAGTAATAGAGTAAATAGCTGTCTGTTTTAAGGCTATCTAGCTAAAATTGGACTACTGATACCTGTCTGTCCATAGGGAGAGTGTGGGAATAGGGAGAAAGCACATTGGGATATAGGTCCGTAGAGGGGAAGAGGGCTAATGAACCAACAGAAGTAGGGGTAGCTAAGTGCACTCAGTGGACTGATGTGCCAAGAGAAGACAGCAACACTACAAACAACTGGAAGAGAAGGTACTAAGTACCCTGGCTTCCTCTCAGGCCTTCCTCGATGGACTCCCACAGATAGACTCCCTTGTCTTGTTGTCACGAGTCTTACTGTCGTAGACTTGTATTAGCATATCCACTGGGAGTATAACATATGTGAGCAGAGCCCTCTCTATGACATCAGAGCCCTCTCTATGACATCAGAGAGGACTGCTGTAACCTGTATGGAACTTTTTACTTGTGATCTATTTGGACTTATATAGCGCCTTTATCCAAAGCGCTTTACAACGGCCTCTCATTCACCCATTCACACACACATTCACACACCAATGGCGGCCTGCGGCCTCGTACCTATGACTGAATCTGTCTTGTTATTAGTAATAGAGTAAATAGCTGTCTGTTTTAAGGCTATCTAGCTAAAATTGGACTACTGATACCTGTCTGTTCATAGGGAGAGTGTGGGAATAGGGAGAAAGCACATTGGGATATAGGTCCGTAGAGGGGAAGAGGGCTAATGAACCAACAGAAGTAGGGGTAGCTAAGTGCACTCAGTAGACTGATGTGCCAAGAGAAGACAGCAACACTACAAACAACTGGAAGAGAAGGTACTAAGTACCCTGGCTTCCTCTCAGGCCTTCCTCGATGGACTCCCACAGATAGACTCCCTTGTCTTGTTGTCACGAGTCTTAGTGTCGTAGACTTGTATTAGCATATCCACTGGGAGTATAACATATGTGAGCAGAGCCCTCTCTATGACATCAGAGCCCTCTCTATGACATCAGAGAGGACTGCTGTAACCTGTATGGAACTTTTTACTTGTGATCTATTTGGACTTATATAGCGCCTTTATCCAAAGCGCTTTACAACGGCCTCTCATTCACCCATTCACACACACATTCACACACCAATGGCGGCCTGCGGCCTCGTACCTATGACTGAATCTGTCTTGTTATTAGTAATAGAGTAAATAGCTGTCTGTTTTAAGGCTATCTAGCTAAAATTGGACTACTGATACCTGTCTGTTCATAGGGAGAGTGTGGGAATAGGGAGAAAGCACATTGGGATATAGGTCCGTAGAGGGGAAGAGGGCTAATGAACCAACAGAAGTAGGGGTAGCTAAGTGCACTCAGTAGACTGATGTGCCAAGAGAAGACAGCAACACTACAAACAACTGGAAGAGAAGGTACTAAGTACCCTGGCTTCCTCTCAGGCCTTCCTCGATGGACTCCCACAGATAGACTCCCTTGTCTTGTTGTCACGAGTCTTAGTGTCGTAGACTTGTATTAGCATATCCACTGGGAGTATAACATATGTGAGCAGAGCCCTCTCTATGACATCAGAGCCCTCTCTATGACATCAGAGAGGACTGCTGTAACCTGTATGGAACTTTTTACTTGTGATCTATTTGGACTTATATAGCGCCTTTATCCAAAGCGCTTTACAACGGCCTCTCATTCACCCATTCACACACACATTCACACACCAATGGCGGCCTGCGGCCTCGTACCTATGACTGAATCTGTCTTGTTATTAGTAATAGAGTAAATAGCTGTCTGTTTTAAGGCTATCTAGTTAAAATTGGACTACTGATACCTGTCTGTTCATAGGGAGAGTGTGGGAATAGGGAGAAAGCACATTGGGATATAGGTCCGTAGAGGGGAAGAGGGCTAATGAACCAACAGAAGTAGGGGTAGCTAAGTGCACTCAGTAGACTGATGTGCCAAGAGAAGACAGCAACACTACAAACAACTGGAAGAGAAGGTACTAAGTACCCTGGCTTCCTCTCAGGCCTTCCTCAATGGACTCCCACAGATAGACTCCCTTGTCTTGTTGTCACGAGTCTTAGTGTCATAGACTTGTATTAGCATATCCACTGGGAGTATAACATATGTGAGCAGAGCCCTCTCTATGACATCAGAGCCCTCTCTATGACATCAGAGAGGACTGCTGTAACCTGTATGGAACTTTTTACTTGTGATCTATTTGGACTTATATAGCGCCTTTATCCAAAGCGCTTTACAGCGGCCTCTCATTCACCCATTCACACACACATTCACACACCAATGGCGGCCTGCGGCCTCGTACCTATGACTGAATCTGTCTTGTTATTAGTAATAGAGTAAATAGCTGTCTGTTTTAAGGCTATCTAGTTAAAATTGGACTACTGATACCTGTAATAATTAAAATAATTTTGCCATTTAGCAGACGCTTTTATCCAAAGCGACTTACAATTACGAATTACAGGGACATGGAGTAACTGAGGGCTAAGTGCCTTACCCAAGGGCACACTAGTAGTGGTGTGGCTTCAGGCGGGATTTGAACTCACAACCTTCCGATCCCAAGTCCAACTCACTATCCACTAGACCACCACTACCCACTACCTGTCTGTTCATAGGGAGAGTGTGGGAATAGGGAGAAAGCACATTGGGATATAGGTCCGTAGAGAGGAAGAGGGCTAATGAACCAACAGAAGTAGGGGTAGCTAAGTGCACTCAGTAGACTGATGTGCCAAGAGAAGACAGCAACACTACAAACAACTGGAAGAGAAGGTACTAAGTACCCTGGCTTCCTCTCAGGCCTTCCTCGATGGACTCCCACAGATAGACTCCCTTGTCTTGTTGTCACGAGTCTTAGTGTCGTAGACTTGTATTAGCATATCCACTGGGAGTATAACATATGTGAGCAGAGCCCTCTCTATGACATCAGAGCCCTCTCTATGACATCAGAGAGGACTGCTGTAACCTGTATGGAACTTTTTACTTGTGATCTATTTGGACTTATATAGCGCCTTTATCCAAAGCGCTTTACAACGGCCTCTCATTCACCCATTCACACACAAATTCACACACCAATGGCGGCCTGCGGCCTCGTACCTATGACTGAATCTGTCTTGTTATTAGTAATAGAGTAAATAGCTGTCTGTTTTAAGGCTATCTAGCTAAAATTGGACTACTGATACCTGTCTGTTCATAGGGAGAGTGTGGGAATAGGGAGAAAGCACATTGGGATATAGGTCCGTAGAGGGGAAGAGGGCTAATGAACCAACAGAAGTAGGGGTAGCTAAGTGCACTCAGTAGACTGATGTGCCAAGAGAAGACAGCAACACTACAAACAACTGGAAGAGAAGGTACTAAGTACCCTGGCTTCCTCTCAGGCCTTCCTCGATGGACTCCCACAGATAGACTCCCTTGTCTTGTTGTCACGAGTCTTAGTGTCATAGACTTGTATTAGCATGTCCACTGGGAGTATAACATATGTGAGCAGAGCCCTCTCTATGACATCAGAGCCCTCTCTATGACATCAGAGAGGACTGCTGTAACCTGTATGGAACTTTTTACTTGTGATCTATTTGGACTTATATAGCGCCTTTATCCAAAGCGCTTTACAGCGGCCTCTCATTCACCCATTCACACACACATTCACACACCAATGGCGGCCTGCGGCCTCGTACCTATGACTGAATCTGTCTTGTTATTAGTAATAGAGTAAATAGCTGTCTGTTTTAAGGCTATCTAGTTAAAATTGGACTACTGATACCTGTAATAATTAAAATAATTTTGCCATTTAGCAGACGCTTTTATCCAAAGCGACTTACAATTACGAATTACAGGGACATGGAGTAACTGAGGGCTAAGTGCCTTACCCAAGGGCACACTAGTAGTGGTGTGGCTTCAGGCGGGATTTGAACTCACAACCTTCCGATCCCAAGTCCAACTCACTATCCACTAGACCACCACTACCCACTACCTGTCTGTTCATAGGGAGAGTGTGGGAATAGGGAGAAAGCACATTGGGATATAGGTCCGTAGAGAGGAAGAGGGCTAATGAACCAACAGAAGTAGGGGTAGCTAAGTGCACTCAGTAGACTGATGTGCCAAGAGAAGACAGCAACACTACAAACAACTGGAAGAGAAGGTACTAAGTACCCTGGCTTCCTCTCAGGCCTTCCTCGATGGACTCCCACAGATAGACTCCCTTGTCTTGTTGTCACGAGTCTTAGTGTCGTAGACTTGTATTAGCATATCCACTGGGAGTATAACATATGTGAGCAGAGCCCTCTCTATGACATCAGAGCCCTCTCTATGACATCAGAGAGGACTGCTGTAACCTGTATGGAACTTTTTACTTGTGATCTATTTGGACTTATATAGCGCCTTTATCCAAAGCGCTTTACAACGGCCTCTCATTCACCCATTCACACACAAATTCACACACCAATGGCGGCCTGCGGCCTCGTACCTATGACTGAATCTGTCTTGTTATTAGTAATAGAGTAAATAGCTGTCTGTTTTAAGGCTATCTAGCTAAAATTGGACTACTGATACCTGTCTGTTCATAGGGAGAGTGTGGGAATAGGGAGAAAGCACATTGGGATATAGGTCCGTAGAGGGGAAGAGGGCTAATGAACCAACAGAAGTAGGGGTAGCTAAGTGCACTCAGTAGACTGATGTGCCAAGAGAAGACAGCAACACTACAAACAACTGGAAGAGAAGGTACTAAGTACCCTGGCTTCCTCTCAGGCCTTCCTCGATGGACTCCCACAGATAGACTCCCTTGTCTTGTTGTCACGAGTCTTAGTGTCATAGACTTGTATTAGCATGTCCACTGGGAGTATAACATATGTGAGCAGAGCCCTCTCTATGACATCAGAGCCCTCTCTATGACATCAGAGAGGACTGCTGTAACCTGTATGGAACTTTTTACTTGTGATCTATTTGGACTTATATAGCGCCTTTATCCAAAGCGCTTTACAGCGGCCTCTCATTCACCCATTCACACACACATTCACACACCAATGGCGGCCTGCGGCCTCGTACCTATGACTGAATCTGTCTTGTTATTAGTAATAGAGTAAATAGCTGTCTGTTTTAAGGCTATCTAGTTAAAATTGGACTACTGATACCTGTCTGTTCATAGGGAGAGTGTGGGAATAGGGAGAAAGCACATTGGGATATAGGTCCGTAGAGGGGAAGAGGGCTAATGAACCAACAGAAGTAGGGGTAGCTAATTGCACTCAGTAGACTGATGTGCCAAGAGAAGACAGCAACACTACAAACAACTGGAAGAGAAGGTACTAAGTACCCTGGCTTCCTCTCAGGCCTTCCTCGATGGACTCCCACAGATAGACTCCCTTGTCTTGGTGTCACGAGTCTTAGTGTCGTAGACTTGTATTAGCATATCCACTGGGAGTATAACATATGTGAGCAGAGCCCTCTCTATGACATCAGAGCCCTCTCTATGACATCAGAGAGGACTGCTGTAACCTGTATGGAACTTTTTACTTGTGATCTATTTGGACTTATATAGCGCCTTTATCCAAAGCGCTTTACAACGGCCTCTCATTCACCCATTCACACACAAATTCACACACCAATGGCGGCCTGCGGCCTCGTACCTATGACTGAATCTGTCTTGTTATTAGTAATAGAGTAAATAGCTGTCTGTTTTAAGGCTATCTAGCTAAAATTGGACTACTGATACCTGTCTGTTCATAGGGAGAGTGTGGGAATAGGGAGAAAGCACATTGGGATATAGGTCCGTAGAGGGGAAGAGGGCTAATGAACCAACAGAAGTAGGGGTAGCTAAGTGCACTCAGTAGACTGATGTGCCAAGAGAAGACAGCAACACTACAAACAACTGGAAGAGAAGGTACTAAGTACCCTGGCTTCCTCTCAGGCCTTCCTCGATGGACTCCCACAGATAGACTCCCTTGTCTTGTTGTCACGAGTCTTAGTGTCGTAGACTTGTATTAGCATATCCACTGGGAGTATAACATATGTGAGCAGAGCCTCTCTATGACATCAGAGCCCTCTCTATGACATCAGAGAGGACTGCTGTAACCTGTATGGAACTTTTTACTTGTGATCTATTTGGACTTATATAGCGCCTTTATCCAAAGCGCTTTACAACGGCCTCTCATTCACCCATTCACACACACATTCACACACCAATGGCGGCCTGCGGGCTCGTACCTATGACTGAATCTGTCTTGTTATTAGTAATAGAGTAAATAGCTGTCTGTTTTAAGGCTATCTAGTTAAAATTGGACTACTGATACCTGTCTGTTCATAGGGAGAGTGTGGGAATAGGGAGAAAGCACATTGGGATATAGGTCCGTAGAGGGGAAGAGGGCTAATGAACCAACAGAAGTAGGGGTAGCTAAGTGCACTCAGTAGACTGATGTGCCAAGAGAAGACAGCAACACTACAAACAACTGGAAGAGAAGGTACTAAGTACCCTGGCTTCCTCTCAGGCCTTCCTCGATGGACTCCCACAGATAGACTCCCTTGTCTTGTTGTCACGAGTCTTAGTGTCATAGACTTGTATTAGCATATCCACTGGGAGTATAACATATTTGAGCAGAGCCCTCTCTATGACATCAGAGCCCTCTCTATGACATCAGAGAGGACTGCTGTAACCTGTATGGAACTTTTTACTTGTGATCTATTTGGACTTATATAGCGCCTTTATCCAAAGCGCTTTACAACGGCCTCTCATTCACCCATTCACACACACATTCACACACCAATGGCGGCCTGCGACCTCGTACCTATGACTGAATCTGTCTTGTTATTAGTAATAGAGTAAATAGCTGTCTGTTTTAAGGCTATCTAGTTAAAATTGGACTACTGATACCTGTCTGTTCATAGGGAGAGTGTGGGAATAGGGAGAAAGCACATTGGGATATAGGTCCGTAGAGGGGAAGAGGGCTAATGAACCAACAGAAGTAGGGGTAGCTAAGTGCACTCAGTAGACTGATGTGCCAAGAGAAGACAGCAACACTACAAACAACTGGAAGAGAAGGTACTAAGTACCCTGGCTTCCTCTCAGGCCTTCCTCGATGGACTCCCACAGATAGACTCCCTTGTCTTGTTGTCACGAGTCTTAGTGTCGTAGACTTGTATTAGCATATCCACTGGGAGTATAACATATGTGAGCAGAGCCCTCTCTATGACATCAGAGCCCTCTCTATGACATCAGAGAGGACTGCTGTAACCTGTATGGAACTTTTTACTTGTGATCTATTTGGACTTATATAGCGCCTTTATCCAAAGCGCTTTACAATGGCCTCTCATTCACCCATTCACACACACATTCACACACCAATGGCGGCCTGCGGCCTCGTACCTATGACTGAATCTGTCTTGTTATTAGTAATAGAGTAAATAGCTGTCTGTTTTAAGGCTATCTAGTTAAAATTGGACTACTGATACCTGTCTGTTCATAGGTAGAGTGTGGGAATAGGGAGAAAGCACATTGGGATATAGGTCCGTAGAGGGGAAGAGGGCTAATGAACCAACAGAAGTAGGGGTAGCTAAGTGCACTCAGTAGACTGATGTGCCAAGAGAAGACAGCAACACTACACACAACTGGAAGAGAAGGTACTAAGTACCCTGGCTTCCTCTCAGGCCTTCCTCGATGGACTCCCACAGATAGACTCCCTTGTCTTGTTGTCACGAGTTTTAGTGTCGTAGACTTGTATTAGCATATCCACTGGGAGTATAACATATGTGAGCAGAGCCCTCTCTATGACATCAGAGCCCTCTCTATGACATCAGAGAGGACTGCTGTAACCTGTATGGAACTTTTTACTTGTGATCTATTTGGACTTATATAGCGCCTTTATCCAAAGCGCTTTACAACGGCCTCTCATTCACCCAGTGGTGTGCCGTCAGGGCCAGCAAGGCCTTCTCTGCTGGCCTAAACATCATCAGAATATACATTTTATTTTAATATATATTTTCCACAAATATGTATTAATGATTCCCCATAGTCTATTCTCTTCATTTCATAGCTTTCCTCTTGGTTGCGCTGCTTCCAGTCTCCGATTGAGATTTGGAGGGCTGGCCTTTATGTTAGAGCTTTTATCCAATCAAAATGTGTTGCTAGGGGGCTCAAAAATCTGCCCGCCTTCACATTAAACGGTGCTGCGGATTCGACCTGTAACTTAACATTGGAACGAGAAAACCTGTGGCGTACCTAGTAAACCTACGTAGATGCGAGCAAAAGCAACAACGGCGCCTGCTGTAAGGCTCAATGATGTCAGCACCCAGCACGTCTTTTGATTGGATACGCACTATTGCTACGCACTATTGCTACGCACTATTGATATTCACTATTGAGATGCGGAACTATGCCGGTAGATGTGAAACTTTTGAAAGGGCGCAGGGAAACGGAGCCTCACAACGAAAGCTTTCGTTGACTGATCGATAATACTGATCGATTGTGTCCTGTTTTTGGGTAAACAATAACTTTCATTTAGGGGACACAATGAAAGCGCCAAGTCCACAAACAGAGGAAACTACGTTGAGCTTCTTTCTTTTCTGGCTGAAAACAACCCAGATTTACATTACCACCTGTCCACAAACAAAGTGTTTACTGGGACGTCAGGCAAAATACAAAACGACCTGATTTTTGCTATTGCTGAAGTGATGGAAGAAGAGATCAAAATGGAGATTAAAAAGGCACCCTTTGTCGCTATTATGGTGGACGAGACGACAGACGTGGGTAATGTAGCGATCTTAAAGATGTTAGTTTAACACTCTTCATTGTAAATGCGGATTTATTGATTAAAAATGCTTCGGAAATATTAATATAACTCTGTTGTACTTGTCTGACTATGTTAAGGTGATGCAACGCCCGGTTATACTGTGTTTCTGTCTAGTTTCTAGAGCCATGGCGTCATAACGATGGTATTAAGAGGTAGAATAATTCAGGTAGGAATGTGTCGGACATCACTGAAGGCCTAGGTGTGAAATGCACCGCCCGCCACTGCATTCACCCATTCACACACACATTCACACACCAATGGCGGCCTGCGGCCTCATACCTATGACTGAATCTGTCTTGTTATTAGTAATAGAGTAAATAGCTGTCTGTTTTAAGGCTATCTAGTTAAAATTGGACTACTGATACCTGTCTGTTCATAGGGAGAGTGTGGGAATAGGGAGAAAGCACATTGGGATATAGGTCCGTAGAGGGGAAGAGGGCTAATGTACCAACAGAAGTAGGGGTAGCTAAGTGCACTCAGTAGACTGATGTGCCAAGAGAAGACAGCAACACTACAAACAACTGGAAGAGAAGGTACTAAGTACCCTGGCTTCCTCTCAGGCCTTCCTCGATGGACTCCCACAGATAGACTCCCTTGTCTTGTTGTCACGAGTCTTAGTGTCATAGACTTGTATTAGCATATCCACTGGGAGTATAACATATGTGAGCAGAGCCCTCTCTATGACATCAGAGCCCTCTCTATGACATCAGAGAGGACTGCTGTAACCTGTATGGAACTTTTTACTTGTGATCTATTTGGACTTATATAGCGCCTTTATCCAAAGCGCTTTACAGCGGCCTCTCATTCACCCATTCACACACACATTCACACACCAATGGCGGCCTGCGGCCTCGTACCTATGACTGAATCTGTCTTGTTATTAGTAATAGAGTAAATAGCTGTCTGTTTTAAGGCTATCTAGTTAAAATTGGACTACTGATACCTGTAATAATTAAAATAATTTTGCCATTTAGCAGACGCTTTTATCCAAAGCGACTTACAATTACGAATTACAGGGACATTCCCCCTGGAGTAACTGAGGGCTAAGTGCCTTACCCAAGGGCACACTAGTAGTGGTGTGGCTTCAGGCGGGATTTGAACTCACAACCTTCCGATCCCAAGTCCAACTCACTATCCACTAGACCACCACTACCCACTACCTGTCTGTTCATAGGGAGAGTGTGGGAATAGGGAGAAAGCACATTGGGATATAGGTCCGTAGAGGGGAAGAGGGCTAATGAACCAACAGAAGTAGGGGTAGCTAAGTGCACTCAGTAGACTGATGTGCCAAGAGAAGACAGCAACACTACAAACAACTGGAAGAGAATGTACTAAGTACCCTGGCTTCCTCTCAGGCCTTCCTCGATGGACTCCCACAGATAGACTCCCTTGTCTTGTTGTCACGAGTCTTAGTGTTGTAGACTTGTATTAGCATATCCACTGGGAGTATAACATATGTGAGCAAAGCCCTCTCTATGACATCAGATCCCTCTCTATGATATCAGAGAGGACTGCTGTAACCTGTATGGAACTTTTTACTTGTGATCTATTTGGACTTATATAGCGCCTTTATCCAAAGCGCTTTACAACGGCCTCTCATTCACCCATTCACACACACATTCACACACCAATGGCGGCCTGCGGCCTCGTACCTATGACTGAATCTGTCTTGTTATTAGTAATAGAGTAAATAGCTGTCTGTTTTAAGGCTATCTAGTTAAAATTGGACTACTGATACCTGTCTGTTCATAGGGAGAGTGTGGGAATAGGGAGAAAGCACATTGGGATATAGGTCCGTAGAGGGGAAGAGGGCTAATGAACCAACAGAAGTAGGGGTAGCTAATTGCACTCAGTAGACTGATGTGCCAAGAGAAGACAGCAACACTACAAACAACTGGAAGAGAAGGTACTAAGTACCCTGGCTTCCTCTCAGGCCTTCCTCGATGGACTCCCACAGATAGACTCCCTTGTCTTGTTGTCACGAGTTTTAGTGTCGTAGACTTGTATTAGCATATCCACTGGGAGTATAACATATGTGAGCAGAGCCCTCTCTATGACATCAGAGCCCTCTCTATGACATCAGAGAGGACTGCTGTAACCTGTATGGAACTTTTTACTTGTGATCTATTTGGACTTATATAGCGCCTTTATCCAAAGCGCTTTACAACGGCCTCTCATTCACCCATTCACACACACATTCACACACCAATGGCGGCCTGCGGCCTCGTACCTATGACTGAATCTGTCTTGTTATTAGTAATAGAGTAAATAGCTGTCTGTTTTAAGGCTATCTAGCTAAAATTGGACTACTGATACCTGTCTGTTCATAGGGAGAGTGTGGGAATAGGGAGAAAGCACATTGGGATATAGGTCCGTAGAGGGGAAGAGGGCTAATGAACCAACAGAAGTAGGGGTAGCTAAGTGCACTCAGTAGACTGATGTGCCAAGAGAAGACAGCAACACTACAAACAACTGGAAGAGAAGGTACTAAGTACCCTGGCTTCCTCTCAGGCCTTCCTCGATGGACTCCCACAGATAGACTTCCTTGTCTTGTTGTCACGAGTCTTAGTGTCATAGACTTGTATTAGCATATCCACTGGGAGTATAACATATGTGAGCAGAGCCCTCTCTGTGACATCAGAGCCCTCTCTATGACATCAGAGAGGACTGCTGTAACCTGTATGGAACTTTTTACTTGTGATCTATTTGGACTTATATAGCGCCTTTATCCAAAGCGCTTTACAGCGGCCTCTCATTCACCCATTCACACACACATTCACACACCAATGGCGGCCTGCGGCCTCGTACCTATGACTGAATCTGTCTTGTTATTAGTAATAGAGTAAATAGCTGTCTGTTTTAAGGCTATCTAGTTAAAATTGGACTACTGATACCTGTCTGTTCATAGGGAGAGTGTGGGAATAGGGAGAAAGCACATTGGGATATAGGTCCGTAGAGGGGAAGAGGGCTAATGAACCAACAGAAGTAGGGGTAGCTAAGTGCACTCAGTAGACTGATGTGCCAAGAGAAGACAGCAACACTACAAACAACTGGAAGAGAAGGTACTAAGTACCCTGGCTTCCTCTCAGGCCTTCCTCGATGGACTCCCACAGATAGACTCCCTTGTCTTGTTGTCACGAGTCTTAGTGTCGTAGACTTGTATTAGCATATCCACTGGGAGTATAACATATGTGAGCAGAGCCTCTCTATGACATCAGAGCCCTCTCTATGACATCAGAGAGGACTGCTGTAACCTGTATGGAACTTTTTACTTGTGATCTATTTGGACTTATATAGCGCCTTTATCCAAAGCGCTTTACAACGGCCTCTCATTCACCCATTCACACACACATTCACACACCAATGGCGGCCTGCAGGCTCGTACCTATGACTGAATCTGTCTTGTTATTAGTAATAGAGTAAATAGCTGTCTGTTTTAAGGCTATCTAGTTAAAATTAGACTACTGATACCTGTCTGTTCATAGGGAGAGTGTGGGAATAGGGAGAAAGCACATTGGGATATAGGTCCGTAGAGGGGAAGAGGGCTAATGAACCAACAGAAGTAGGGGTAGCTAAGTGCACTCAGTAGACTGATGTGCCAAGAGAAGACAGCAACACTACAAACAACTGGAAGAGAAGGTACTAAGTACCCTGGCTTCCTCTCAGGCCTTCCTCGATGGACTCCCACAGATAGACTCCCTTGTCTTGTTGTCACGAGTCTTAGTGTCATAGACTTGTATTAGCATATCCACTGGGAGTATAACATATTTGAGCAGAGCCCTCTCTATGACATCAGAGCCCTCTCTATGACATCAGAGAGGACTGCTGTAACCTGTATGGAACTTTTTACTTGTGATCTATTTGGACTTATATAGCGCCTTTATCCAAAGCGCTTTACAACGGCCTCTCATTCACCCATTCACACACACATTCACACACCAATGGCGGCCTGCGGCCTCGTACCTATGACTGAATCTGTCTTGTTATTAGTAATAGAGTAAATAGCTGTCTGTTTTAAGGCTATCTAGTTAAAATTGGACTACTGATACCTGTCTGTTCATAGGGAGAGTGTGGGAATAGGGAGAAAGCACATTGGGATATAGGTCCGTAGAGGGGAAGAGGGCTAATGAACCAACAGAAGTAGGGGTAGCTAAGTGCACTCAGTAGACTGATGTGCCAAGAGAAGACAGCAACACTACAAACAACTGGAAGAGAAGGTACTAAGTACCCTGGCTTCCTCTCAGGCCTTCCTCGATGGACTCCCACAGATAGACTCCCTTGTCTTGTTGTCACGAGTCTTAGTGTCATAGTCTTGTATTAGCATATCCACTGGGAGTATAACATATGTGAGCAGAGCCCTCTTTGTGACATCAGAGCCCTCTCTATGACATCAGAGAGGACTGCTGTAACCTGTATGGAACTTTTTACTTGTGATCTATTTGGACTTATATAGCGCCTTTATCCAAAGCGCTTTACAGCGGCCTCTCATTCACCCATTCACACACACATTCACACACCAATGGCGGCCTGCGGCCTCGTACCTATGACTGAATCTGTCTTGTTATTAGTAATAGAGTAAATAGCTGTCTGTTTTAAGGCTTTCTAGTTAAAATTGGACTACTGATACCTGTCTGTTCATAGGGAGAGTGTGGGAATAGGGAGAAAGCACATTGGGATATAGGTCCGTAGAGGGGAAGAGGGCTAATGAACCAACAGAAGTAGGGGTAGCTAAGTGCACTCAGTAGACTGATGTGCCAAGAGAAGACAGCAACACTACAAACAACTGGAAGAGAAGGTACTAAGTACCCTGGCTTCCTCTCAGGCCTTCCTCGATGGACTCCCACAGATAGACTCCCTTGTCTTGTTGTCACGAGTCTTAGTGTCATAGACTTGTATTAGCATATCCACTGGGAGTATAACATATTTGAGCAGAGCCCTCTCTATGACATCAGAGCCCTCTCTATGACATCAGAGAGGACTGCTGTAACCTGTATGGAACTTTTTACTTGTGATCTATTTGGACTTATATAGCGCCTTTATCCAAAGCGCTTTACAACGGCCTCTCATTCACCCATTCACACACACATTCACACACCAATGGCGGCCTGCGACCTCGTACCTATGACTGAATCTGTCTTGTGATTAGTAATAGAGTAAATAGCTGTCTGTTTTAAGGCTATCTAGCTAAAATTGGACTACTGATACCTGTCTGTTCATAGGGAGAGTGTGGGAATAGGGAGAAAGCACATTGGGATATAGGTCCGTAGAGGGGAAGAGGGCTAATGAACCAACAGAAGTAGGGGTAGCTAAGTGCACTCAGTAGACTGATGTGCCAAGAGAAGACAGCAACACTACAAACAACTGGAAGAGAAGGTACTAAGTACCCTGGCTTCCTCTCAGGCCTTCCTCGATGGACTCCCACAGATAGACTCCCTTGTCTTGTTGTCACGAGTCTTAGTGTCATAGTCTTGTATTAGCATATCCACTGGGAGTATAACATATGTGAGCAGAGCCCTCTCTGTGACATCAGAGCCCTCTCTATGACATCAGAGAGGACTGCTGTAACCTGTATGGAACTTTATACTTGTGATCTATTTGGACTTATATAGCGCCTTTATCCAAAGCGCTTTACAGCGGCCTCTCATTCACCCATTCACACACACATTCACACACCAATGGCGGCCTGCGGCCTCGTACCTATGACTGAATCTGTCTTGTTATTAGTAATAGAGTAAATAGCTGTCTGTTTTAAGGCTATCTAGTTAAAATTGGACTACTGATACCTGTCTGTTCATAGGGAGAGTGTGGGAATAGGGAGAAAGCACATTGGGATATAGGTCCGTAGAGGGGAAGAGGGCTAATGAACCAACAGAAGTAGGGGTAGCTAAGTGCACTCAGTAGACTGATGTGCCAAGAGAAGACAGCAACACTACAAACAACTGGAAGAGAAGGTACTAAGTACCCTGGCTTCCTCTCAGGCCTTCCTCGATGGACTCCCACAGATAGACTCCCTTGTCTTGTTGTCACGAGTCTTAGTGTCGTAGACTTGTATTAGCATATCCACTGGGAGTATAACATATGTGAGCAGAGCCTCTCTATGACATCAGAGCCCTCTCTATGACATCAGAGAGGACTGCTGTAACCTGTATGGAACTTTTTACTTGTGATCTATTTGGACTTATATAGCGCCTTTATCCAAAGCGCTTTACAACGGCCTCTCATTCACCCATTCACACACACATTCACACACCAATGGCGGCCTGCGGGCTCGTACCTATGACTGAATCTGTCTTGTTATTAGTAATAGAGTAAATAGCTGTCTGTTTTAAGGCTATCTAGTTCAAATTGGACTACTGATACCTGTCTGTTCATAGGGAGAGTGTGGGAATAGGGAGAAAGCACATTGGGATATAGGTCCGTAGAGGGGAAGAGGGCTAATGAACCAACAGAAGTAGGGGTAGCTAAGTGCACTCAGTAGACTGATGTGCCAAGAGAAGACAGCAACACTACAAACAACTGGAAGAGAAGGTACTAAGTACCCTGGCTTCCTCTCAGGCCTTCCTCGATGGACTCCCACAGATAGACTCCCTTGTCTTGTTGTCACGAGTCTTAGTGTCATAGACTTGTATTAGCATATCCACTGGGAGTATAACATATTTGAGCAGAGCCCTCTCTATGACATCAGAGCCCTCTCTATGACATCAGAGAGGACTGCTGTAACCTGTATGGAACTTTTTACTTGTGATCTATTTGGACTTATATAGCGCCTTTATCCAAAGCGCTTTACAACGGCCTCTCATTCACCCATTCACACACACATTCACACACCAATGGCGGCCTGCGACCTCGTACCTATGACTGAATCTGTCTTGTGATTAGTAATAGAGTAAATAGCTGTCTGTTTTAAGGCTATCTAGCTAAAATTGGACTACTGATACCTGTCTGTTCATAGGGAGAGTGTGGGAATAGGGAGAAAGCACATTGGGATATAGGTCCGTAGAGGGGAAGAGGGCTAATGAACCAACAGAAGTAGGGGTAGCTAAGTGCACTCAGTAGACTGATGTGCCAAGAGAAGACAGCAACACTACAAACAACTGGAAGAGAAGGTACTAAGTACCCTGGCTTCCTCTCAGGCCTTCCTCGATGGACTCCCACAGATAGACTCCCTTGTCTTGTTGTCACGAGTCTTAGTGTCATAGTCTTGTATTAGCATATCCACTGGGAGTATAACATATGTGAGCAGAGCCCTCTCTGTGACATCAGAGCCCTCTCTATGACATCAGAGAGGACTGCTGTAACCTGTATGGAACTTTATACTTGTGATCTATTTGGACTTATATAGCGCCTTTATCCAAAGCGCTTTACAGCGGCCTCTCATTCACCCATTCACACACACATTCACACACCAATGGCGGCCTGCGGCCTCGTACCTATGACTGAATCTGTCTTGTTATTAGTAATAGAGTAAATAGCTGTCTGTTTTAAGGCTATCTAGTTAAAATTGGACTACTGATACCTGTCTGTTCATAGGGAGAGTGTGGGAATAGGGAGAAAGCACATTGGGATATAGGTCCGTAGAGGGGAAGAGGGCTAATGAACCAACAGAAGTAGGGGTAGCTAAGTGCACTCAGTAGACTGATGTGCCAAGAGAAGACAGCAACACTACAAACAACTGGAAGAGAAGGTACTAAGTACCCTGGCTTCCTCTCAGGCCTTCCTCGATGGACTCCCACAGATAGACTCCCTTGTCTTGTTGTCACGAGTCTTAGTGTCGTAGACTTGTATTAGCATATCCACTGGGAGTATAACATATGTGAGCAGAGCCTCTCTATGACATCAGAGCCCTCTCTATGACATCAGAGAGGACTGCTGTAACCTGTATGGAACTTTTTACTTGTGATCTATTTGGACTTATATAGCGCCTTTATCCAAAGCGCTTTACAACGGCCTCTCATTCACCCATTCACACACACATTCACACACCAATGGCGGCCTGCGGGCTCGTACCTATGACTGAATCTGTCTTGTTATTAGTAATAGAGTAAATAGCTGTCTGTTTTAAGGCTATCTAGTTCAAATTGGACTACTGATACCTGTCTGTTCATAGGGAGAGTGTGGGAATAGGGAGAAAGCACATTGGGATATAGGTCCGTAGAGGGGAAGAGGGCTAATGAACCAACAGAAGTAGGGGTAGCTAAGTGCACTCAGTAGACTGATGTGCCAAGAGAAGACAGCAACACTACAAACAACTGGAAGAGAAGGTACTAAGTACCCTGGCTTCCTCTCAGGCCTTCCTCGATGGACTCCCACAGATAGACTCCCTTGTCTTGTTGTCACGAGTCTTAGTGTCGTAGACTTGTATTAGCATATCCACTGGGAGTATAACATATGTGAGCAGAGCCCTCTCTATGACATCAGAGCCCTCTCTATGACATCAGAGAGGACTGCTGTAACCTGTATGGAACTTTTTACTTGTGATCTATTTGGACTTATATAGCGCCTTTATCCAAAGCGCTTTACAATGGCCTCTCATTCACCCATTCACACACACATTCACACACCAATGGCGGCCTGCGGCCTCGTACCTATGACTGAATCTGTCTTGTTATTAGTAATAGAGTAAATAGCTGTCTGTTTTAAGGCTATCTAGTTAAAATTGGACTACTGATACCTGTCTGTTCATAGGTAGAGTGTGGGAATAGGGAGAAAGCACATTGGGATATAGGTCCGTAGAGGGGAAGAGGGCTAATGAACCAACAGAAGTAGGGGTAGCTAAGTGCACTCAGTAGACTGATGTGCCAAGAGAAGACAGCAACACTACACACAACTGGAAGAGAAGGTACTAAGTACCCTGGCTTCCTCTCAGGCCTTCCTCGATGGACTCCCACAGATAGACTCCCTTGTCTTGTTGTCACGAGTTTTAGTGTCGTAGACTTGTATTAGCATATCCACTGGGAGTATAACATATGTGAGCAGAGCCCTCTCTATGACATCAGAGCCCTCTCTATGACATCAGAGAGGACTGCTGTAACCTGTATGGAACTTTTTACTTGTGATCTATTTGGACTTATATAGCGCCTTTATCCAAAGCGCTTTACAATGGCCTCTCATTCACCCATTCACACACACATTCACACACCAATGGCGGCCTGCGGCCTCGTACCTATGACTGAATCTGTCTTGTTATTAGTAATAGAGTAAATAGCTGTCTGTTTTAAGGCTATCTAGTTAAAATTGGACTACTGATACCTGTCTGTTCATAGGTAGAGTGTGGAAATAGGGAGAAAGCACATTGGGATATAGGTCCGTAGAGGGGAAGAGGGCTAATGAACCAACAGAAGTAGGGGTAGCTAAGTGCACTCAGTAGACTGATGTGCCAAGAGAAGACAGCAACACTACACACAACTGGAAGAGAAGGTACTAAGTACCCTGGCTTCCTCTCAGGCCTTCCTCGATGGACTCCCACAGATAGACTCCCTTGTCTTGTTGTCACGAGTTTTAGTGTCGTAGACTTGTATTAGCATATCCACTGGGAGTATAACATATGTGAGCAGAGCCCTCTCTATGACATCAGAGCCCTCTCTATGACATCAGAGAGGACTGCTGTAACCTGTATGGAACTTTTTACTTGTGATCTATTTGGACTTATATAGCGCCTTTATCCAAAGCGCTTTACAATGGCCTCTCATTCACCCATTCACACACACATTCACACACCAATGGCGGCCTGCGGCCTCGTACCTATGACTGAATCTGTCTTGTTATTAGTAATAGAGTAAATAGCTGTCTGTTTTAAGGCTATCTAGTTAAAATTGGACTACTGATACCTGTCTGTTCATAGGGAGAGTGTGGGAATAGGGAGAAAGCACATTGGGATATAGGTCCGTAGAGGGGAAGAGGGCTAATGAACCAACAGAAGTAGGGGTAGCTAATTGCACTCAGTAGACTGATGTGCCAAGAGAAGACAGCAACACTACAAACAACTGGAAGAGAAGGTACTAAGTACCCTGGCTTCCTCTCAGGCCTTCCTCGATGGACTCCCACAGATAGACTCCCTTGTCTTGTTGTCACGAGTTTTAGTGTCGTAGACTTGTATTAGCATATCCACTGGGAGTATAACATATGTGAGCAGAGCCCTCTCTATGACATCAGAGAGGACTGCTGTAACCTGTATGGAACTTTTTACTTGTGATCTATTTGGACTTATATAGCGCCTTTATCCAAAGCGCTTTACAACGGCCTCTCATTCACCCATTCACACACACATTCACACACCAATGGCGGCCTGCGCCCTCGTACCTATGACTGAATCTGTCTTGTTATTAGTAATAGAGTAAATAGCTGTCTGTTTTAAGGCTATCTAGCTAAAATTGGACTACTGATACCTGTCTGTTCATAGGGAGAGTGTGGGAATAGGGAGAAAGCACATTGGGATATAGGTCCGTAGAGGGGAAGAGGGCTAATGAACCAACAGAAGTAGGGGTAGCTAAGTGCACTCAGTAGACTGATGTGCCAAGAGAAGACAGCAACACTACAAACAACTGGAAGAGAAGGTACTAAGTACCCTGGCTTCCTCTCAGGCCTTCCTCGATGGACTCCCACAGATAGACTCCCTTGTCTTGTTGTCACGAGTTTTAGTGTCGTAGACTTGTATTAGCATATCCACTGGGAGTATAACATATGTGAGCAGAGCCCTCTCTATGACATCAGAGCCCTCTCTATGACATCAGAGAGGACTGCTGTAACCTGTATGGAACTTTTTACTTGTGATCTATTTGGACTTATATAGCGCCTTTATCCAAAGCGCTTTACAGCGGCCTCTCATTCACCCATTCACACACACATTCACACACCAATGGCGGCCTGCGGCCTCGTACCTATGTCTGAATCTGTCTTGTTATTAGTAATAGAGTAAATAGCTGTCTGTTTTAAGGCTATCTAGTTAAAATTGGACTACTGATACCTGTCTGTTCATAGGGAGAGTGTGGGAATAGGGAGAAAGCACATTGGGATATAGGTCCGTAGAGGGGAAGAGGGCTAATGAACCAACAGAAGTAGGGGTAGCTAAGTGCACTCAGTAGACTGATGTGCCAAGAGAAGACAGCAACACTACAAACAACTGGAAGAGAAGGTACTAAGTACCCTGGCTTCCTCTCAGGCCTTCCTCGATGGACTCCCACAGATAGACTCCCTTGTCTTGTTGTCACGAGTCTTAGTGTCGTAGACTTGTATTAGCATATCCACTGGGAGTATAACATATGTGAGCAGAGCCTCTCTATGACATCAGAGCCCTCTCTATGACATCAGAGAGGACTGCTGTAACCTGTATGGAACTTTTTACTTGTGATCTATTTGGACTTATATAGCGCCTTTATCCAAAGCGCTTTACAGCGGCCTCTCATTCACCCATTCACACACACATTCACACACCAATGGCGGCCTGCGGCCTCGTACCTATGACTGAATCTGTCTTGTTATTAGTAATAGAGTAAATAGCTGTCTGTTTTAAGGCTATCTAGTTAAAATTGGACTACTGATACCTGTCTGTTCATAGGGAGAGTGTGGGAATAGGGAGAAAGCACATTGGGATATAGGTCCGTAGAGGGGAAGAGGGCTAATGAACCAACAGAAGTAGGGGTAGCTAAGTGCACTCAGTAGACTGATGTGCCAAGAGAAGACAGCAACACTACAAACAACTGGAAGAGAAGGTACTAAGTACCCTGGCTTCCTCTCAGGCCTTCCTCGATGGACTCCCACAGATAGACTCCCTTGTCTTGTTGTCACGAGTCTTAGTGTCGTAGACTTGTATTAGCATATCCACTGGGAGTATAACATATGTGAGCAGAGCCTCTCTATGACATCAGAGCCCTCTCTATGACATCAGAGAGGACTGCTGTAACCTGTATGGAACTTTTTACTTGTGATCTATTTGGACTTATATAGCGCCTTTATCCAAAGCGCTTTACAACGGCCTCTCATTCACCCATTCACACACACATTCACACACCAATGGCGGCCTGCGGGCTCGTACCTATGACTGAATCTGTCTTGTTATTAGTAATAGAGTAAATAGCTGTCTGTTTTAAGGCTATCTAGTTAAAATTGGACTACTGATACCTGTCTGTTCATAGGGAGAGTGTGGGAATAGGGAGAAAGCACATTGGGATATAGGTCCGTAGAGGGGAAGAGGGCTAATGAACCAACAGAAGTAGGGGTAGCTAAGTGCACTCAGTAGACTGATGTGCCAAGAGAAGACAGCAACACTACAAACAACTGGAAGAGAAGGTACTAAGTACCCTGGCTTCCTCTCAGGCCTTCCTCGATGGACTCCCACAGATAGACTCCCTTGTCTTGTTGTCACGAGTCTTAGTGTCATAGACTTGTATTAGCATATCCACTGGGAGTATAACATATTTGAGCAGAGCCCTCTCTATGACATCAGAGCCCTCTCTATGACATCAGAGAGGACTGCTGTAACCTGTATGGAACTTTTTACTTGTGATCTATTTGGACTTATATAGCGCCTTTATCCAAAGCGCTTTACAACGGCCTCTCATTCACCCATTCACACACACATTCACACACCAATGGCGGCCTGCGACCTCGTACCTATGACTGAATCTGTCTTGTTATTAGTAATAGAGTAAATAGCTGTCTGTTTTAAGGCTATCTAGTTAAAATTGGACTACTGATACCTGTCTGTTCATAGGGAGAGTGTGGGAATAGGGAGAAAGCACATTGGGATATAGGTCCGTAGAGGGGAAGAGGGCTAATGAACCAACAGAAGTAGGGGTAGCTAAGTGCACTCAGTAGACTGATGTGCCAAGAGAAGACAGCAACACTACAAACAACTGGAAGAGAAGGTACTAAGTACCCTGGCTTCCTCTCAGGCCTTCCTCGATGGACTCCCACAGATAGACTCCCTTGTCTTGTTGTCACGAGTCTTAGTGTCGTAGACTTGTATTAGCATATCCACTGGGAGTATAACATATGTGAGCAGAGCCCTCTCTATGACATCAGAGCCCTCTCTATGACATCAGAGAGGACTGCTGTAACCTGTATGGAACTTTTTACTTGTGATCTATTTGGACTTATATAGCGCCTTTATCCAAAGCGCTTTACAACGGCCTCTCATTCACCCATTCACACACACATTCACACACCAATGGCGGCCTGCGGGCTCGTACCTATGACTGAATCTGTCTTGTTATTAGTAATAGAGTAAATAGCTGTCTGTTTTAAGGCTATCTAGTTAAAATTGGACTACTGATACCTGTCTGTTCATAGGGAGAGTGTGGGAATAGGGAGAAAGCACATTGGGATATAGGTCCGTAGAGGGGAAGAGGGCTAATGAACCAACAGAAGTAGGGGTAGCTAAGTGCACTCAGTAGACTGATGTGCCAAGAGAAGACAGCAACACTACAAACAACTGGAAGAGAAGGTACTAAGTACCCTGGCTTCCTCTCAGGCCTTCCTCGATGGACTCCCACAGATAGACTCCCTTGTCTTGTTGTCACGAGTCTTAGTGTCATAGACTTGTATTAGCATATCCACTGGGAGTATAACATATTTGAGCAGAGCCCTCTCTATGACATCAGAGCCCTCTCTATGACATCAGAGAGGACTGCTGTAACCTGTATGGAACTTTTTACTTGTGATCTATTTGGACTTATATAGCGCCTTTATCCAAAGCGCTTTACAACGGCCTCTCATTCACCCATTCACACACACATTCACACACCAATGGCGGCCTGCGACCTCGTACCTATGACTGAATCTGTCTTGTTATTAGTAATAGAGTAAATAGCTGTCTGTTTTAAGGCTATCTAGTTAAAATTGGACTACTGATACCTGTCTGTTCATAGGGAGAGTGTGGGAATAGGGAGAAAGCACATTGGGATATAGGTCCGTAGAGGGGAAGAGGGCTAATGAACCAACAGAAGTAGGGGTAGCTAAGTGCACTCAGTAGACTGATGTGCCAAGAGAAGACAGCAACACTACAAACAACTGGAAGAGAAGGTACTAAGTACCCTGGCTTCCTCTCAGGCCTTCCTCGATGGACTCCCACAGATAGACTCCCTTGTCTTGTTGTCACGAGTCTTAGTGTCGTAGACTTGTATTAGCATATCCACTGGGAGTATAACATATGTGAGCAGAGCCCTCTCTATGACATCAGAGCCCTCTCTATGACATCAGAGAGGACTGCTGTAACCTGTATGGAACTTTTTACTTGTGATCTATTTGGACTTATATAGCGCCTTTATCCAAAGCGCTTTACAATGGCCTCTCATTCACCCATTCACACACACATTCACACACCAATGGCGGCCTGCGGCCTCGTACCTATGACTGAATCTGTCTTGTTATTAGTAATAGAGTAAATAGCTGTCTGTTTTAAGGCTATCTAGTTAAAATTGGACTACTGATACCTGTCTGTTCATAGGTAGAGTGTGGGAATAGGGAGAAAGCACATTGGGATATAGGTCCGTAGAGGGGAAGAGGGCTAATGAACCAACAGAAGTAGGGGTAGCTAAGTGCACTCAGTAGACTGATGTGCCAAGAGAAGACAGCAACACTACACACAACTGGAAGAGAAGGTACTAAGTACCCTGGCTTCCTCTCAGGCCTTCCTCGATGGACTCCCACAGATAGACTCCCTTGTCTTGTTGTCACGAGTTTTAGTGTCGTAGACTTGTATTAGCATATCCACTGGGAGTATAACATATGTGAGCAGAGCCCTCTCTATGACATCAGAGCCCTCTCTATGACATCAGAGAGGACTGCTGTAACCTGTATGGAACTTTTTACTTCTGATCTATTTGGACTTATATAGCGCCTTTATCCAAAGCGCTTTACAACGGCCTCTCATTCACCCATTCACACACACATTCACACACCAATGGCGGCCTGCGGCCTCGTACCTATGACTGAATCTGTCTTGTTATTAGTAATAGAGTAAATAGCTGTCTGTTTTAAGGCTATCTAGTTAAAATTGGACTACTGATACCTGTCTGTTCATAGGGAGAGTGTGGGAATAGGGAGAAAGCACATTGGGATATAGGTCCGTAGAGGGGAAGAGGGCTAATGAACCAACAGAAGTAGGGGTAGCTAATTGCACTCAGTAGACTGATGTGCCAAGAGAAGACAGCAACACTACAAACAACTGGAAGAGAAGGTACTAAGTACCCTGGCTTCCTCTCAGGCCTTCCTCGATGGACTCCCACAGATAGACTCCCTTGTCTTGTTGTCACGAGTTTTAGTGTCGTAGACTTGTATTAGCATATCCACTGGGAGTATAACATATGTGAGCAGAGCCCTCTCTATGACATCAGAGCCCTCTCTATGACATCAGAGAGGACTGCTGTAACCTGTATGGAACTTTTTACTTGTGATCTATTTGGACTTATATAGCGCCTTTATCCAAAGCGCTTTACAACGGCCTCTCATTCACCCATTCACACACACATTCACACACCAATGGCGGCCTGCGGCCTCGTACCTATGACTGAATCTGTCTTGTTATTAGTAATAGAGTAAATAGCTGTCTGTTTTAAGGCTATCTAGCTAAAATTGGACTACTGATACCTGTCTGTTCATAGGGAGAGTGTGGGAATAGGGAGAAAGCACATTGGGATATAGGTCCGTAGAGGGGAAGAGGGCTAATGAACCAACAGAAGTAGGGGTAGCTAAGTGCACTCAGTAGACTGATGTGCCAAGAGAAGACAGCAACACTACAAACAACTGGAAGAGAAGGTACTAAGTACCCTGGCTTCCTCTCAGGCCTTCCTCGATGGACTCCCACAGATAGACTTCCTTGTCTTGTTGTCACGAGTCTTAGTGTCATAGACTTGTATTAGCATATCCACTGGGAGTATAACATATGTGAGCAGAGCCCTCTCTGTGACATCAGAGCCCTCTCTATGACATCAGAGAGGACTGCTGTAACCTGTATGGAACTTTTTACTTGTGATCTATTTGGACTTATATAGCGCCTTTATCCAAAGCGCTTTACAGCGGCCTCTCATTCACCCATTCACACACACATTCACACACCAATGGCGGCCTGCGGCCTCGTACCTATGACTGAATCTGTCTTGTTATTAGTAATAGAGTAAATAGCTGTCTGTTTTAAGGCTATTTAGTTAAAATTGGACTACTGATACCTGTCTGTTCATAGGGAGAGTGTGGGAATAGGGAGAAAGCACATTGGGATATAGGTCCGTAGAGGGGAAGAGGGCTAATGAACCAACAGAAGTAGGGGTAGCTAAGTGCACTCAGTAGACTGATGTGCCAAGAGAAGACAGCAACACTACAAACAACTGGAAGAGAAGGTACTAAGTACCCTGGCTTCCTCTCAGGCCTTCCTCGATGGACTCCCACAGATAGACTCCCTTGTCTTGTTGTCACGAGTCTTAGTGTCGTAGACTTGTATTAGCATATCCACTGGGAGTATAACATAATATGTGATATTATGTGAGCAGAGCCCTCTCTATGACATCAGAGCCCTCTCTATGACATCAGAGCCCTCTCTATGACATCAGAGAGGACTGCTGTAACCTGTATGGAACTTTTTACTTGTGATCTATTTGGACTTATATAGCGCCTTTATCCAAAGCGCTTTACAACGGCCTCTCATTCAGCCATTCACACACACATTCGCACACCAATGGCGGCCTGCGGCCTCGTACCTATGACTGAATCTGTCTTGTTATTAGTAATAGAGTAAATAGCTGTCTGTTTTAAGGCTATCTAGTTAAAATTGGACTACTGATACCTGTCTGTTCATAGGGAGAGTGTGGGAATAGGGAGAAAGCACATTGGGATATAGGTCCGTAGAGGGGAAGAGGGCTAATGAACCAACAGAAGTAGGGGTAGCTAAGTGCACTCAGTAGACTGATGTGCCAAGAGAAGACAGCAACACTACAAACAACTGGAAGAGAAGGTACTAAGTACCCTGGCTTCCTCTCAGGCCTTCCTCGATGGACTCCCACAGATAGACTCCCTTGTCTTGTTGTCACGAGCCTTAGGGCCCTATTATGCACTTCATAAGTCTTAAGCAATAAGACGAGGCGGTAGATCTAAACTTAAGACGTGGAGGCGTGGTCAAGGCCACTTTGCTATTATGCGTGCGGTAGTGGGCGCCTAAAACCCGGCGCTAAGCAAAGAAATTAGTCATGGGTGTGTTTTGGGCGTCTTCTCAATTAACCCTATCAGCGTGCCAGGTGCCATTCCCTTTAAGAACCGGCTGCGTGAAGTCTTTAGCGCTATGCTATTATGGAAGTCCTAAGAAGGAGGTCAGCGCGCTTCTCTGCAGAAGAAAGTAACAAGCTCGTGCATGACATATGTCAGTTACTGCCTGACGGGTGAAGCGCAGCTCATACAAGCATTGCTGCTCTGTAAACAGAATAAAATAATATATATAGGCTATATTATACATATTTTAATAATAAGCTATAATATAATTGTAATTGCAATATATTATAGCATTATTAACAGTTGGATCACCAATTGAAAGCGCTAAAATGCTTAGATCACGAATCCAGGATTGATTTGGATTGAACGAAAAGTCGTTGCCGGTATATGCGCTCGGCGCGCCGTCTTCGTCTATCATAATTCCTTCCTAGGATATATTCCATTGTTCTCTCTCTCTGGCTTAACATTTGCCAGTGGTGGCATTTATACTGTGACCGTAATTGACGTCTTGCCGTGGAGCCACGTGCGTGTTCATGTGTGCCCACATGCATGCGCAAACCGCGGAGGCGCGCTCGTGTTTCAAAACGTGCATGAAGTCTAAACTTAAGAACTTTTCAAACCACTTCTTAGCGCTAGGAGCAAAGTCAGATCGCATAATAGCAGGGGCGCCTAGTGCACTTCATTAACATATGAACGCTCCCACAATGAGCAATATATGCACGGGAGTTTTACGTCTTATGTGTGGGCGCCTATCGACACCTGCATAATAGCAGTAGCGCGTATGAAGCGCATAATAAGGGTGGCGGTAGGTCTTAACCTGGCGGTGCGTCTTAATTAACACTTAAGACAGCAAGTTAAGAAGTGCATAATAGGGCCCTGTGTGTGTCTGCTCCCTAATGCCTGGAATAATAGCACCTACACACTCACTCACACACACACACACTCACACACACACGCACTCACTCGCTCACTAACACACTTACACACACACACACACACACACACACACACACACACACACGTGCGCACCCTCACATAACAGGCAGAATGTGTCTGGTCCCTAATCCCTAGAATAATAGCAGTCATTATGGAACCCCGACCGACACACACACACACACACACATGCACACACACTCACGCGCGCACACACACACACACACACACACACACACACACACACACACACACACACACACACACACACACACACACACACACACACACACAGAGACATTGAAACATTGTCCACCAGGTTATTACAGAGCCACTGTAGCTTATTACCCAGCCTCAGCACCACTCAATTATTCAGTCTGAGTCTACAGGGACATGGAGAGGCGGCTCGCTGTGCTACTTACAACACGTCTAAGTAGGCCAAAGAGACTGAAACTAAAGTATGACACACACACACACACACATACAGACAGTGGCACTGGTTGGATATCTGAGGAGTGAAGTGTGTTTGTGTGTGCGTGTGTGTGTGTGTTTGCGTGTGTATATGTTGTGGTGTGACCACCACGTCTGACCAGATAAACACACACCACCCAGGTAGGAGACGACACAGAGAATGAGTTGCAGTTCAGCCCACCGGGCGTATTGTATTAGAAAAAGAAGCTTCAACTAAAGGAAGAGGTCCCACCTCGCAGGTACCGTCCAACTTAAGGTCGCCTCCTGGTGTCTAATGCGAACTGAGGTCGTCTCTTATGGAGAACAACGGGTTGGCTGTCTGTTAAAAACATTATAAAGAAAACACAAAATAAATCACAAAAATGAACACACATGGTTCAACAGTCAAAGGCCTTTTTGAATAAAAAAGTTTTTAGGCCTGTCTTTAAGTATTTGCCTTGTACTAGATACAAGTATACATTATTATTAAATAAAATAAGCACAGACTCAACACTTCCATGCACATAGTGATAATTACGTTGGAGCCAGATTATCAAATTTAGATGTGTTTTGTTACGAAGGAAACAGAACCAGGAATCTCTGCCGTAATAGACAGAAACAGATGTAGTATAAATCTGGTCTACACAGTTTTTCACTGTGTTCTTGGTGATGGCGAATAGTGATGCTAAAATGCTATTGATTCTCTATGGTGAATTAGCGTTACCATCATAGAGCACAGCCAGCTAGATAGATTCACCCTGACAGTAATGGATGCCTACGACTAGTGCAACGGACACACGCACACACACACACACACACACACACACACATACACACGCGTGCACATCCATGTACACATAAACACACAAGCACGCACATGCAGACACACACACACAGTTACACATTTTAAATGCTTTATTTATGTCCACATACATGTACAATTCTTTAAGGACATACATATTAACAGTGCATTTTGACATTATGGAAACAATCTGTTACAATAGTGCTGAGCCAACAACCAGTTCTGCTACACACAGGATGTTATTCACACCAGATGATACCAGTGGGTTGACAGATCCAGTATCAATACTGTAAAACAGACAGTATCCAGCTCATGGGTACAAGAAGCACCGCCTTCTCCATATTGAGCGGCTACCAATTACAGCAGATATTGAGCAATACTTTACTAACTGTTTGGCCCTTCTCTTAGGTAGACCAGCCATTTGAAGGCCTCTAACAACAGACTTATGAACATGGCCCAGGCTGCCAAACATGAAAACTAAAAGTTGACATCTGTAACCCAGTTGTGATATGGCCTGCTCCAGCTGTTGGTATTTCAAGATTTTGGTTGAAAAGGCTTCCTCTAGGCTATGGTCAAAGGTGCAGCCAACTTCTAGAATAAGCACCTCCCTGTGATTTTCGTTGACAATTACAACATCGGGGTGTTTGCTGAAATATTAGAGAACACTTCTAATGACTCTTCGTCACTACACAGACTGAACATGCTGGGCTTTACAGTGGAGTGCTTGTACAGTGTTGCGGCAGGCCTGAATATGGAAATGACACCCTCTGAAATCAGATCCACAATTCGATCATGCCTACATATGTAGAGCCCTTTATATGCATGACAACCATTTAAGATGGTGACTAAGTTGGTGACTGTGATGTATGCAGTGTGGGCTATGACTGTCAGGAAGCCAGATGGAGAGGTTAAGCTTTGTTGGTAAAACCTGCAGCCTAGCTTTTAAAGTGAAGGTGACAATACACTCGTCAAGAGTTACACTTTTGAACACTGCGTGAGAGACAGAGTGATCAGCAGCAGGGAGACATGCCAGCTTCCCTTGCAATTTCAGTTCAGTCCAGTGCTGTCGTTGTCTTTGTCGTAGCGCCATCATGAGGTGTCCCCGGGTATTGACTGGTGGGAGAAGATGATCTGTCCCACATATGTTAACGGTTGCCCTCACTGAGATGCTGGGGTCAGTGATGATCTCCTCAGAGACAGCCACCGCCACTGAGTTCGACCCCACCCACTCCAGGGCCACGTTGTTCCAGCCGCAGAGATCGTTGAGGTCAGGCCAGTCAGATCACACTCCGAATCCTGGGGAGTGAGTGTCCAACTTTCCACTGGCTTTCCTCTTAAATCCCAGGAAACTAGACTCTGATGGACGCGCCATGGGGACCTTGCGTCTCCGTAAGTCCAAGAACAGTGAGGCTCTAGCCATCTCCCTCACACACTGGTCGTCACTGTTCAGCATGTTCAGGAGAGTCTGGTGGCAAAATAAGTCCACTCAAAGTTAGGAATTCCGAGTCCGCCGTCCGCCCTCCTGTTTGCTGTGGAATATGATGTCACGTGTGGTATGATGAGTGTTCAGTCCAGTCCATTTTCTAAACAAAAGTACGGTCTTATCGTTCATTTCACGTAGAGACATTAGAAAACAGATGCTGACACACACACACACACACAAGTACACAAACACACACACGTACACAGGGGCATGTCACAAAGTTCTGGGCCTTATACATCTCTGTGGGCCCCTTTCCTCTATTGATCCATGACTCTGTGGGGAGCATGGCTCGTTCTGGCCTGCAGAGGGAGCCAGACTGTCGTTGGAAGGGGATAATGAGCTGATTGCGGACAGGTGTCAGTGGTCAGACTCGTTATCCTACTGGTCTATTTAACCTGTGTGTGTTTGTTCCCTCGGGAGAGCGAAGGAGGCGGTGAAAACCGGTCGAGAGAGCGAGAGCGGAAGAGAGAGAGAGAGAAAGAGAGAGGCTGTGCAGCACCCGCGAGCAGATCCCAACAGGAGGGGTGGAGCGGGCAGAACCCGAAAGGGGGGCCAAACAGCCGAGCGTGACGGGCGTAGCCAGCCGTGCGCTGTCCAGGACGTATCAACGTCATTACTAGAGTGGGAGAAAAGACTCTCTGCAGCACGCCAAGGGGCGTGTCTGAACTTGGTGCGCTAAATAAACACCTTTGTTGAACTGTTCCTCTGTGTCGACCTCCCTCTGTGCCTAGAGACTCTTACAAACTCTCATGCATATTTTGATATAGAACATTTATTGTTAAATAGGAGAGCAATAGGAGACCAATAGGCTATGAGACCAGTGGTGTCATTTCATCAAAAGCCAAGATATGGCAAGGTACTGAGTGGGGAGTGGAATTTTTCTTCAAATCAGTTGTACAATAGTCAGTGATGTGAATAACAGCGTTAGAATAAACGGCGTTACTAACGGCGTTACTTTTTTCAGTAACGGGTAATCTAATTGATTACTATTTCCATCGTTATAACGCCGTTACCGTTACCGGTAATTCAATGCGGCGCGTTACTAGTTACTTTACTGAAGCTTCTCATTGTCATCCGACCTCAGTCACAGCTGCAAAGGTGATTTTGATTGTTGGGGAGGGGAGGGGCGAGACAACCGCTTAAGTGATCATGATTGGGTATGGTAGAGAAAATGTCATGGTAAGCCAACCATAGTTCAGTGTTGTGCGGATGTTTCTACACACAAACCACACGCGCGCACAGCACCACACACACACTCAAACTATCAGAGAGATACACGCAGCAATGGCGAGTCCCGAGTGTTCTGAGGTGAACGTGGCGTTTTCACGGTGGAAGTACAGACACTATTTCAACCTCATTGAGGTAAAATGTAAAAACGTACATGTGATGTGTACTTTATGTCCCGGAGCTAAATGTTTGTCCACGTCCGTTGTAAGCAACTCTAACCTAATGAAGCATCTCTCAACGGCACACGCTTCTACAAAACTAGTGGCTAAAGCCGTTGATGATGATAGCAGGCCAGGTGTGGCTAACGTGAGCTCCGCTAACAAAGAAGGACACGGAGCCACGCCGTCCAAGCAGCTAAAGCTGGATTTTTCTGCGTCAGCTCCACAAAAACTTGTGACACAGACTGAACTGAACGGAATGATAGGCAGGTATGTTGTTGAGAACATGCTTCCATTATCAACAGTTGATTCTGGCTCCTTCAGAGCCCTAATTGCCAAAATACCGGCGAGAGGAGGGGCCGGTCCGCCATGCAGAAAGACGTTTTCTAAATATATAGACGCCGAGTACGCAAAAATGAATGCCGAGCTCCAAAATAAATTTGAAGAGTTAGAATATGTCTCTACAACTGCAGACATTTGGACTGCACATAATAAAAGCTATCTTGGCGTGACCGCGCATTGGATTCATCCACATAGCATGGAACGAAGGAAAGCAGCCCTGGCATGCAGACGATTCAAGGGCCGTCATACTCACGACAGTATTGCAACTGAACTTGACTACATTCACTCATCCTATGGCATATCCCACAAAATAACATCAACTGTCACGGATAATGGCTCTAATTTCGTGAAGGCCTTCAAAATGTACCAGCCAGCCAAGGAGGATGACTCTGGGGAGGATGAGGATGAGGTGACTTTTATGAACATTAATGATGTCTTGCAAAACAGTGTTGGTGATGATGATGCTGTGATTACTTTGCCGCCACATCAGAGATGTGCATCGCACACATTAAACCTGGTTTCATGTACTGATGTTGACAAGTGGCTACTGTCAAGACCAGAAGCAAAAGCAATATACAGAAGTGCTACGACAAAATGCACAGGCTTATGGAACAAGGCTAGCCGTTCAACGGTGGCCGCAGAGACCGTGGATGATGTCATCGCAAGGAAGCTGCTAGTCCCTTGCACTACAAGATGAAACTCGTTCTATGATGCCCTTGTTCGAATCTGTGAGATCCCTATAGTCGAGCTGAACACCATCTCCTCCAAGTTCGGGTTGAAAGCCATCACAGAACGAGAGCATCAGTTCATCAGGGAGTACTGTAGTGTAATGAAGCCACTAACAGTGGCCTTAGACATTCTTCAGGGAGAAGACCACTGTTTCCATGGCACACTCCTACCCACGCTCGAGACACTGATGTTCAAGACCCTGGAACTGAAGAGTGGCCTGCAAATCCTTGTTGACCTCCCAGAGGCAGTTGTCAAGGTAAGAACTAGTATTTATCTTTAAATACATTAAATGCATCCATACATTATGAAAAGTTTTTAAATATGGTTAATGTGTAATGCTATTAGTGTGTGTGTGTGTGTGTGTGTGTGTGTGCGTGTGTTTGTTTGTTTGTGTGTGTGTAAGACAGTCAGTATAATATGCTCTTTGCATTATGTATAATTTCAGGCAATCAAAACAAGATTTGCAGAGGTGCTGGATACTTGACGTGTGGACGAGATAGACCGAGCTTTTTGTATTCGTCACGTCATCATGCGCGTAGATTTCTATGATCATGTGCACTGCAGCTGTTTGCTGTTCCCTCCAACGTCATATCCTGGCACCAGTAACTACTATGTTTACAACAGGCAACGGTGGTCGAGGCTACACAAGCGAGGAAAATGGATGTGAACAAAGTGCTTCTAGTTCTTTCACTGTTAACTGGACTTTTAACCTGTTCACAGATAAATGCACAGTTAATGATCGAGAACATTGAGAGACAGAGGCATCTGATTGGCCAGTGGGGCTATGGGGATAAAATTATATCGCCGACTACTGGTGTGGAATGCTCAATGCCAGCGTTTATATCGCGTTCATGCGTATGCATGTGGACACAGACATTGTTAATAAACATGCTGGTGTGGACGGTAATATTTGTATATACGAAAAACGTTTATCAAAAAAACGTATAGGTGTGGACAGGGCCTAAATAGATACAGACACAGACAACCAGAACAGACACTACAACAGACACAAACATTGAGGCCCTGTCTACACCTATACGTTTTTTTGATAAACTTGGATTTTTATATTCGTTTTGGGGGGTTCGTCCAGACGCAAACAAGTTTTTGCCCCCTGAAAACGAAAATGTTTAAAATTGCCTGCCAGAGTGAGGATGTTTAAAAACGCTGTATATTCGCCGTATATTTTTGACGTGTGGACGAGATAGACTGAGCTTTTTGTATTCATCACGTCATCATGCGCGTAGATTTCTATGATCATGCGCACTGCAGCTGTTTGCTGTTCCCTCCAACGTCATATCCTGGCACCATGTGGTATTCTGTAGTAAGAAAGTAGTTAGGAAAGAATGAGACCGGGAGACACGCAGCTGCTCTTCACTTCGCACGTTTATTCAACTTCTCTTCTTCACATCCGTAAGTGCATACATCACTTCCGTAACTGCATACATCACTAGCATACTAGCGCCCACTGGCGGTATAACCAGGACACAACATTTCCCCCTTTCTTAAAGGAATTACAGTACTCAAAGAATGCAATATTCTGTAGACTGGTGTCAGTACAATTGAAATAAAATGAAAACTAAGGAAATGAAAATGAATGAATCAGCAGAATGAATAACAACAATAAACAGTTTATGACAGTGAAACATGAAATGAACATTCACTTTTGTCATTGCATTGTAGGACCTTTTTGTACTAAGTTAGAACCGTGTTCTATCCTACCCTTTTTGTACGTTCTCTACGGCACAAAGTCTACCAGCCACCTAGGTGGGTTTCTGACTCTAAGGTTCCTTCTTGGACCTGGTTCATTAAACACATTCTCTGTCTCGGGCACCATGAACTCCTCTAGCTCAATCTCCTTTTCACCACTGGTGCCAGACAGAGCATCCTTGGGGAAACGTGTAAGCTTGGATGCATTCCATTTTCGACCATCACTGAGCAGGTATGTATTCTGTCCTGCTTTACTAACTACTGTCAGCGGTTCTGTGAATCTTGATGATCCCTTTTTTACATGCTCCGGTCTGCGGACACGTACGGTGTCATTCACTTGGAACATGGGCACTTTCGCTCCCCTCATTCTGTCTGTGTACTCCTTACTCTCCTGTTGCTTGCGTCTCACTGTCTCCTGCACTTTCTCATGTGACTTAATTTGTTGTGAGACCGGGAGGACATTTAGTTTTGTACGCATCTTTCTGTTCCTCAGCAACTCAAAGGGAGTAGCTCCTGTAGTAGCATGCGGCGTAGCGCGATAGTTCAGTAAGAACTCTGTTACTGCATGTTTCCATGGCTTGTGCATTCTCTCAGCCGTCTGAATACACTCTTTGAGAACTCGATTAAATCTCTCAATAGCCCCGTTGGCTCTTGGATAATAAACACTGGAACGCAGGTGCTTTACCTCGCTCTCTCCCAGAAAGCTTGCAAAAGCATGGGAGGTAAACTGACATCCGTTGTCAGAGACCAGGAAGGAAGGGTTACCTTCACGACTAAACACTGTAGTCAAGAAGCTAATAACCGCCTCTGTAGTTACAGTAGAGACAAACGCCACCTCTGGCCACTTACTGTAATAGTCTGTGAGTGTAATAGCATAACGGCAGTCCCATGTCGCACAGTCAAAGGGACCAACAATGTCAATGGCCACCTTCTCCCATGGTCCACCTGGCAGTTCCACTGGGGTAAGTGGTGCAGGCGCAGTTTTGGCTGTTTTGTCATTGTATTGACAGGGTACACATGAGCCTACTAATGTCTGGACACATCTGTCCATTTGCGGCCACCAATATAGCTCTCGTAGTCTCTGTTTAGTACGCACTATTCCCTGATGCGCTTCATGAGCTAAATTTACAACTTTAGACCGTAGTGTAGTAGGAACCACCACACGGTCGGGGCCTCTCATGACAAGTAGTTCATCCACAGCCAGTTCATCTCTCACTCTAAAATATGGAGCAAGTTCCTTTGTCACATTCTTACTGCATTTTGGCCAACCTTTCTGTATCTGCTGTCTCAGTTGAGTCAGTTCAGGACAGGCCTCACAGGCAGCAGTGAACTCGGTCACAGATATGGCATGTGAGGAACCTGTGAACCCAGTAGCCACCATGTCTGGCTCCTCCTCCACCTCTCCTGTCGAAGGCAGAGGGAGTCTGGACAAGCAGTCAGCAGTCACATTACGTTTCCCTGGATGGTAAGTGACATCATAAGTAAAGCATAGTAGACGTGCAGACCATCTCGCTATTCTCAGACCTGCGCGACCCGTACCCCTGGAAGTGAGTAGGGTTGTCAACGCTTGGTGGTCTGTGCGTAGGACAAAACGATGTCCCCACAGGTAGGTTCTCCACCTTTCCACCGCCCAAACGCATGCCAGCGCCTCACGCTCGACGGTAGAGTACTTTCTCTCTGCAGGAGAAAGTGTCCTGGACGCAAAAGCTATGGTTCTCTCTGTATTGTCTGGGTGAATCTGGCTCATTACAGCCCCCAATCCATAGTTAGAAGCATCGGTAGTGACATAAGTAGGTAACTCAGGATCATATAACGCTAAGGTAGGACTCTCAGTAATCAGTCTCTTAACCTCAGTAAAACTGGACTCTGCATCCGCTGTCCATTCAAACTTAGTGTCAGTAGATTCCCTGAGTGTAGCACGTAGCGGTTCTACCACAGTAGAGAAGTCAGGTATGAATTTACTATACCACGATGCAAGTCCTAGGAAGGACCGCAGGGAGGATGTGTCGTGCGGGGCAGGCGCGTTCGCCACAGCACTGACCCCGTCTTGGTCAGGATGAAGACCATCTTTGGACACAGTGTGGCCCAGGAAGCGCAGAGCTTTCTGGTTGAACTTACACTTGTGCATGTTCAGTTTAAGTCCCACTTCATTTAGAGCATGTAGCACTCTCCGTAGGCTGACATCGTGATCCTGCTGTGTGATGCCGTAGCAAATCACATCATCCAGGTAGGCCTGTACGCCTGGCAGGCCTGTCAGTACAGTCGACATCATTTTCTGAAAAGCTGAAGGAGCAGAAGCGAGGCCAAATGGCACTCGGCAGAAACGAAAGAGACCCTCATGCGTGATAAACGCAGTTAAATCACGGCTATCTGGATGCAATGGCAACTGGTGATAAGCAGAGGCTAAGTCTATAGTAGAAAAGACTGTGGCTCCACGGAGCTCAGCGAACAGTTCATCCATGTGCGGTAAGGGATGACAGTCACTGATGATTGCCTTATTAGGTTCTCTGAGGTCAACACACAGGCGAGGCTTTCCTCCCTCCCTTCTCTGGGTCACAACTATAGGGGAAACCCATGGAGATGCATCTATACGTTCTATAACGCCTTTTTCCTGTAGATCTGCGAGCTCATCGGTCACAGCCTGCCTCACTGAGAACGGAAGCCTCCTCAGTTTCTGCTGTACTGGCACAGCATCTGGTTTAACCTGTATTTTGTGCATAAAACCTTTTGCACACCCTAACTCCTGTACTAGAACCTCTGGTTCGGTCTGTGGAGTGGTACTCTGTACAGTAGGTGCTAGGAGCACAGTAGGAGAGCTAGCAGGGCTAACAGTAATAATTTTGTTACCCTCAATGCACATCTGCAATGCTACAAATAAATCTAGTCCCAGCAATGCATTTCCTGATTCAACCACTATCAATGAACCTGTAACTGAATGTCCATTATGAACAACTGTAGCATGCATGCAACCTTTAACAGGAATTTTCTCTCTGGAGTAAGTAAGCAGATTCACTGTAGGCTCAGCAAGGACACATGTATGGAAAAGTGTCTGGTAAGTACTCTCTGGAATAATAGAAACAGATGAGCCTGTATCCACTATCAGCTCAACATCATGGGAATGATAATTTGCATCAACTCGTACAGTACACATAATTTTATCATTCACGACGGCCCCCTGCATGTAAAGCACAGTAACGTCATTCACCACTACCTCACGCACCTCTTTTTGAGCCGATCTACACACCTTGGAAAAATGTCCAACTTTTCCGCATGTATTGCAAGTCACCTTAACCGCCGGGCATGTAGGCTTGTTAGCTAAGTGTCCTGTGGATCCGCATCGGAAGCAGGCGCGCTGATTCCCAGTTGTAGCTGGCTGGCTGTAGACCGTGGCAGGTGCAGTCGTCGTCGGAGCTTTCTTCTTGCCCTTGTCGAACCTCCTCCTCGTCGGCTGTTTCTCGATGGCTCTCACCGAAGCTGTAGCTCCAGAGAGAATGTTGGAGTTCCGTAGTCCAGCCTCGATTTGTAAGGCCATTGAAGTAGCTTTGTCCAGAGACAAGTCCGATTCAAGCAAAAGTCTGTCTCGTATGCGTGTATTAGCAACACGCTCAATCAGTTGATCACGAATCATTTGTTCCTCCATGGCACCAAATTCACAAGCTGCAGCTAGCTCGCGTAATGAAGCAAGGAACTGATTAACCGTCTCGTCAGGACCCTGAGCTCTCTGTCGAAATTTGTGACGTTCAGCAATCACATTCACCTTAGGAACAAAGTACCTTTTCAGTCCATCCACGGCAGAAGTGTAGGTAACACCCGTATCCTTTAGAGTGTAGAACAGTCTTTGTCCTTCGGTCCCAAGTGCATGGAGAAGAACCGCGCGCTTTCTTTCCTCCGGCCATTTTTCTCCGGTAGCATCAATTACGAGCATGTAATTTTCAAACATTCTCAACCAAGTAGGAAAAGAAATAGCAGGTTCGCCTGGCACAGGCATGAACGGTGTAGGTAAGGGTACGGAAATAGCCATCCTCGTCGCCAAAAATGTGGTATTCTGTAGTAAGAAAGTAGTTAGGAAAGAATGAGACCGGGAGACACGCAGCTGCTCTTCACTTCGCACGTTTATTCAACTTCTCTTCTTCACATCCGTAAGTGCATACATCACTTCCGTAACTGCATACATCACTAGCATACTAGCGCCCACTGGCGGTATAACCAGGACACAACACACCAGTAACTACTTTGTTTACAACAGGCAACGGTGGTCGAGGCTACACAAGCGAGGAAAATGGATGTGAACCAGGGGCGGATTTAGGATCGTAGGAGATCCGGGGCTTAGCCCAGAGGGAGAATGTAATGTGCGCGCGGAGCGCGCCGGAAAATTTTGCCTTCAACCTTCAACTTACCACCACCTTAAAGCGGACAAAAGGCACTGGAGAACACATATACATTCACACCCTTTAATGAAGCAAACTAATTGTGGTGGTTCTGGGCACAGAGGGAGGTCAGCACACGTAGCTCCCCCTGTCAGTCAGTCACCATCATTTATATTTGTATAGAATTACATAATTGATGGGCTGAGGCTAGTTATGTTACAGTATGTATATCAGGGCAGACTCTGTGCTCACCACTTATATTGTATTTAGAGTCTTGTCCTGTGTTATATGACGATATATTACATGTATTGTTGGCCTGTGTATAGTACTGTGAAATCAAATCCCCCCTGGGACATTAAACAAACTTAGTTAGTTAGCGTTACATCTTAGGATAGATTTGAGTCATGTTCTGTATACATACATACTACCATAAGGGCATACTTAATGTGGTTACTCCATGTTTACTAGCTGTAACATTAACGTTACATCATTCTTTTTCACTTGTTACTCAGTCAACCAGAGTGCAGATATCAAAGACTATCAGCCTGTTATTCACTTTATTTGTATAAGTATTATCCTTTGTTTGATTTCTTACCATGTACCGTAACAGTACCTTGCTATGTTTCATTTTCATTATAACATAACGTTATGTTATGATAGCCAGCTAGCATCAGCAAACCGGAAAAGTAGTGTCAGTGAGTCAGTCACCTTTCTAATAAGATTCACAAACCTGAAACATCATCTATGTCATCACTGCTGGTGATGTCATTCTTGCTGCTGATACTGCTGCTGCAACAGTTCTTGGCGCTTGTTTTGTTGAAAACAACTTTGGGATATCCATCCTTACAATTTTGCAAGTCAGGCACTGATTGAGATCACTTCTTCTTCAGGGCAGGGCAGGCTACGCAGTACGCAGGCTAATGTCGCGCAGCTGCTGCCTCTCTGTTGGACTCCGGTACTGCACGTTACTCAAGATTTTTTATTTTATTTTATTTTTTTAAGTAAAACATTCGGGGCTTTTCAGAAAACATCCGGGGCTTGAGCCCCAGTAGCCACCCCCTAGCGCCGCCCCTGATGTGAACAAAGTGCTTCTAGTTCTTTCACTGTTAACTGGACTTTTAACCTGTTTACATATAAATGCACGGTTAATGATCGAGAACATTGAGAGACAGAGGCGTCTGATTGGCCAGCGGGGCTATGAGGTTAAGGCCCTGTCAACACCTATACGTTTTTTTGATAAACATGGATTTTTATATTCGTTTTGGGGGGTTCGTCCAGGCGCAAACGAGTTTTTGCCCCCTGAAAACGAAGATGTTTAAAAACGCCTGCCAGAGTGAAGATTTTAAAAAACGCTGTATATTCGCCGTATATTTTTGACGTGTGGACGAGATAGACGGAGCTGTTCCCTCCTCCAACGTCATATCCTAGCACCAGTAACTACTTCGTTTACAACAGGCAACGGTGGTCGAGGCTACACAAGTGAGGAAAATGGATGTGAACAAAGTGCTTCTAGTTGTTTCACTGTTAACTGGACTTTTAACCTGTTTACATATAAATGCACGGTTAATGATCGAGAACAATGAGAGACAGAGGCGTCTGATTGGCCAGCGGGGCTATGAGGATAAAATTATATCGCCGCCTACTGGTGTGGAATGCTCAATGACAGCGTTTATATTGCGTTCATGCGTATGCATGTGGATACAGACATTTTTATAAACATGCTGGTGTGGACGGTAATATTTTTAGATACGAAAAACGTTTCTCAAAAAAACGTATTGGTGTGGACATAGCCTAAGGCCCTGTCCACACCTATACGCTTTTTTGATAAACGTTGATTTTTATATTCGTTTTGGGGGGTTCGTCCAGACGCAAACGAGTTTTTGCCCCCTGAAAACGAAGATGTTTAAAAACGCCTGCCAGAGTGAAGATGTTTAAAAACGCTGTATATTCGCCGTATATTTTTGACGTGTGGATGAGATAGACGGAGCTTTTTGTATTCGTCACGTCATCATGCGCGTAGATTTCTATATCATGCGCACTGCAGCTGTTTGCTGTTCCCTCCAACGTCATATCCTAAATCCAGTAACTACTTTGTTTACAACAGCCAACGGTGTTCGAGGCTACACAAGCGAGGAAAATGGATGTGTACAAAGTGCTTCTAGTTCTTTCACTGTTAACTCATTGACTGCCAAAGACGCCAAAACACGTCATTTGGCGTCTTTGTTTTTTTTTCCGGGGATGGCCATATTGAAGTCTTATACACCTGGTGTGTGAATTTCAGACTTGGGTGTAATGTATTTCTGCCCCAGATGGGGGCAGCAGTTCGATTTAGCTCAGATATACCAGCTGAAGAAGAAGGCGTGTTGTGGGTTGTATGTGGAAAATGGCGAAACGGTTAGCGAAAACGAGCGGAGACAAACATAAGCAGTATAAGCAGTTGACACTGGCACAGAGCTTGTCTGGCAGTGGATCTGCAAGGAGTGTGGTGCCGATCAGGTCAACTGCAAGCAGATCTGCAAGCAGATATGGTGCAGGAGATGCGCCAAATGTTGCAGATGGTGAGAACCAGAGCAACGAGCAATGCTACACTCGTGGTAGCATTGCTGGACCATCGGAGCCACGTCGCTCCGACTCTTCAAACAGTTCAGAGTCGGAGGACATAGAACCCGACCCCGACTCGTCGGACGAGCGGTTGCCATCCGGATCGGCTAGCAGCAGGGAATCCTCTCCAGATCAGCGGGGATCCACGATCCAAGACAAAAATGCCACAGAGAGTGTGAAAAGCAAAGGTAAACATATATAAATATATTTTAATATATAATATATAGAAATATTCCTCTACATCATTACAAAGCAATAAAACATGCCTTTTGTATATATATTTTGTATAAAATGGTATATATTTCAATATTTTACAGTCTCTGAATCGAGCAGAGGACGTGCTTCAACCAGAGGGTGTGCTGCAAGGAGACGGCTGTCTTCAGAGAAAGATGCTGGTTGGGGTCAGGGTGAGTGGCAACCCACATAGGTTCCATTCACGGCAACCCCTGGACCCCAGAATGCTCCTGCAGAGCTGGAATCTGACCTGCCGGTTGATTTCCTTGCAGATCAAACCAACCTGTATGCCCAGCAGTTTTTACAGGCACATCCCGACACTCTGCCACACTCCAGAGGGAGGTTATGGAAACCGGTGACAGTCCCAGAACTGAAACAATTCTTTGGACTCACTTTCATCACCGGTTACATAAAAAAGCCAAATCTAGAAATGTATTGGAGTGTGGATCAACAGGACGCCACTCCATATTTCAATAAAACCATGCCGAGGCTTAGAGATATATGGAGAGACAGAAACCCTGAAGTATTATTCTATTCGTGTTTTTCCAATACACATACAACATACTCCCGAATTGATTATTTCTTAATTTCTGCAGGCCTGGTGTCTAGAATCAAGGAATGTAATTATGACAGTATTCTGATATCAGATCACGCCCCAAATAATTTGTGTTATGTAGACCCAGGCTTGAAAAAGGATCCACCAAAATGGAGATTGCAGCAAAGTTGGCTACGGGACCCAGATCTAATCTCTTTCCTTGAGGTACAAATTGATGTATTTTTCATAATCAACACAGATGAGACTTCTGCAAGCACCAGATGGGAAGCTTTTAAAGCTTACATTAGGGGCCAGATTATTAGTTTTACAAGTTCTAAATCTAAAAGAGCTAAACAAAAATGTACATTGTTAGAGTCAAAAATCAAAGTCTTGGAGAGAAATTATTATCAAAATCCTGATCCAAAAACTCACCAGGAATTGTTATTGTTGAGAACACAGTATAATGAAATGTCAACTGCAAAAGCTACAGATAATCTCTTAAAATTTAAACAAACTATATTTGACCAAGGGGAAAAATCTGGAAAAATCTTAGCATGGCGCTTAAAACAACTTCAAACCGAAAGAGCTATTACCAACCTCAAGACTCATAACGATGACTCTATTATAGATCCTATTAAAATTAATGAGGTATTTAGAGAATATTATGGAAAACTATATAGTTCCGAAAGAGCTCCAGAATTACCAGACCAAAAGCTATTCCTAAATAATATTGATATCCCTAGTATATCAGAGGAAGAAAGGATGGAACTGGGTGACGACTTATCCTTAGAAGACATCACTATGGCAATAAAGAGCATGACATCTGGGAAGGTGGCAGGACCAGACGGCCTACCCATCGATTTTTATAAGAAATTAGAATCTAAATTAAGGAAACCTCTTCTTGAGATGTTTAATGAATCATTTCGGGAAGGGATCCTCCCTCCCTCCTTGAGAGGGACTTTGATTACTCTCCTTCCTAAACCTGGAAAATCAAATGATAAATGCGAAAACATGAGGCCAATCAGCCTCCTCAACTCAGATTTAAAAGTACTCTGCAAAATTCTAGCAAAAAGATTAGAGATTATTCTACCAGATATCATAAAGGGAGACCAAAATGGGTTCATTGTGGGTCGTCAGGGATTTCATAACGTAAGAAGGGTTTTAAATATCTTACATTCCCAAAGAGAGTTACCAGATACAGCTTTCCTGTCATTGGATGCGGAGAAAGCATTTGACAGGGTGGAATGGGCATACCTGTTTGAGCTTCTCGAACGATTTGGGCTGGGAGAAAACTTATGTAAATGGGTGAAATTATTATATAAAGAACCATATATATACCATATATATATATCTATGCAGAAATAATTACTAACAACAATATATCTATGCCAATTAAAATCAACAGGGGATGCAGACAGGGGTGTCCATTGAGCCCTCTCATATTTACGATGGCAATTGAGCCCTTAGCAATTGCAATACGAAATCACACATCAATATCAGGCATACCTATAGGTCAACTTGAACATCGCATAGCTCTCTATGCGGATGATGTAATCCTGTTCCTTAAAAATCTGGGAGAATCGATCCCGGCTCTCATGGACCTCATTAAAAGATTCGGCAATATTTCTGGGTACAAAGTTAATAGCCATAAATCTGCCATATTACTGCTTAATTCGAATGAGAGAGAGAACCCACCCAATTATATCGGTCACTTTAAGTCAATTGACAGCTTTACATATTTAGGAATACAAATTACTCACAGGTTAGAAGAAGTGGTACAGACTAATTATAGCCCTGTTGTAAATTCTATTTGCGAATCAATTGATAGATGGTCATCTCTTCCTATTTCCCAGATAGGCAGAATTAATATATTGAAAATGAACACTCTCCCAAAGCTATTATATCTCTTTCAAAACATCCCCTTGCCGCCTCCCCCAAACTTATTTCCTAGACTAAGGACATTATTCACGAACTTTATATGGAAAAATAGACGCCCCAGACTTCGCCTGTCTCTTCTGTATTTACCTTATGACAGGGGTGGCCTACAATGCCCAAACATGTTGTGGTAATACTGGGCAACTCAAATCAGAACTATGAGGTTTTACTACTCGACAGAAGATTCACCAGCATGGAAAGACATTGAATGTAACTCTATAAGGCTCCAACTGCCGACATATATATACTCTGATAGTCCAAAAAACCTTAAAAGGAAAACATCGAACCCTATATTGAGAAACATGATTTCTGTATGGTACGAGGTACAAAAATACTTGTCGGAAACACCTGTTCTCTCTCGCTATAGTCCCATTTGGGGCAATACTTACTTTGTGCCAGGTAGGGCAGACGGGGGCTTTAAATTATGGGCTGACAAAGGAATAATACAAATTAATGACATCTTCGACTCAAAGGATGAGCATATGGAATCATTTGAAATTCTAGTAAACAAACATTATATCCCTCGCAAGCATTTCTTTAAGTACTTACAGCTCAGGAACTTTATTTATTCTAATCAAAATCATTCCCTGGCCACACCCACTCTATCCTCATTGGAGAAAGTTTTAATTAAAAATCCTTTCGGAAAAGGAATTATTTCGGATGTATATGATTTGTTGATTGCTAGATCACTAGAATCTTCAGAACCCAAATTGAAAGCATGGAGGAGTGACCTACAAGAGGAAATATCAGTGGAAAAATGGAACAAGGCATGCAAAAGAGCTCAAACCCAGACCGCTAACACTCGTTTAAAGCTTCTACAGTACAGTTGGATAATGAGAGTATATATGTGACGCGATCTGGTGGAATGATCAAGAAGGGGGCAAAGTCATTTTTCTGTTTTTTACATATGCTTAAACTACAGATTGTAAGCTTTCAAATGATGTGTCATACATAGACATCGGGAAAAAATGTAAGACGACATGAGTATTGAAACTTGTTAACCCTGAAAACTAAATCCTGAGAAAACTGAATGAATGAATGAATGGTCTTTATTGTCATTGCTATAGTACAGGTACCAAACAACGACATTTGGGAGGGGTGGCTCCCCTGGTGCTAGGAAAGAAAAAAAAAACTAAAAAAACAAGAAGGGAAAGGAGCTGGTTTACATAAATAAAGGCACTGTACACTATCCACTACACTATACTGTACAGATAAAACACTGTGCTGTACTCTATGCTATGCTATACCTATTCTAACATTTCCTATTTCTCTGCAACCTTATGTACCCTAGGGTTGTCATATTGCACATAGTTTTATTGCACATTCATTTAAAGTGTCGCAGTTTGCAGGCTTGAAATGTACACATTTGTGCCTCAGCACTACACCTGATTTTTTCAATCCAGCAGCTGCCATCAATCCGTCCAGACTGACCAGGGCCCAGAACCTAGGTCTTTGCTGTGTTCAGGGCCTGGATGGCCCTGGGGTAGAAGCTGAGCTTCAGTCTGTTTGTCCTTGCGGACATGGTCCTGTACCGCCTGTTCGCGGGCAGCCGGGCAAAGTGTTCGTACCCAGGGTGGGATGGGTCTCTGGAGATCTTGGAGGCCTTCCTGAGGCAGCTGCTTTCAAAGATTTTGTACTTTTTCACACCTTCACACCGGCAGGTAATGGGCGGTAACAATAGCTGGTCAACCCCACCCCCAACCACTCCCCCTCTAGCTTGACAGCTATCAGCTGTCAATACCTGTCAGTATTGGTCACTGGGTCAGACAGCTATAGTTATACAGCTATAACATTATTACCTAGCAAGGTATTACCTAAGCTAATTACCCAGCTTATTATTATTTATGGTTGTTGTAACTGTTATTGTTAGTCTTTTAATGATACAAAAAAGTCTTCAATCAGAATCAGAATTTATTTTACAGTACACAAGAATAAAAATATTTCGCTTTGGTTCTTCAACAAGGTACATAGTCACAATAATAAGTAATAAAGTGATAAGTATAAGTGATGGTAGTCGCACTACAGCAGAACAATAGTTCTGTCAATTAAAATTACTGTTGAGCCCAAGCTGTTTATTCTTGGCATTAACCCAGAGGGACACAGGATGAAATGCAGTGAACAGATCTTTATGGATATGTGTCTTTTACAGGCCAAAAAATCAATAGCACTAACGTGGAAAAGCACAGGTAAACCAAGTATTGTACAATGGTTTAGGGAGATGTCTGGGTGTCTACCATTAGAGAAAATGTCATACACACTCAAAGACAGGCAGGAAAGATTCCAAAGTATTTGGGGCCCATTCATAAAATATCTGGAGGACAAGGACTCAGTGTTTCCCCTACCATTGCCTTGGGGGGGCGGGCCGCCCTCCCAACGGAACCCCCCGCCCCCCTAAGAAAGAGGAATTATTACGGACGTAGACACCAAACATCTGACAAGTAGGCTAAAATATCCACGTTTTTTAAACGCACCCAACCCGAATCTGGCGAGTGGCAAGCCCATAGGCTCGTTGTTAACGTTAGTCCGCTGTAGTCTCGCATAGCCAGACCTATCTCCACACTTCGCGCTGTGCCAGCGCAGGAGAATAATACAAGATTTTGCGCTAGTGTGCGCGCGAGACTCGAGAGTTTTTGCCGGCTGTGTCTGCAGATTGTCTGCAGATTGACTGCAGATTGAAAGTAAGCAAGTTGAAACGTCCGCAAATATAATTGCTGAGTGTTCTGACAGAGAAAGTTGGTTAAAATTGGTCGTTATTATCGTGACTAGAAAGTGTCTGACTATAGTTCCATAGTGTAAATTAGGGGTGTAACGGATCGCCCCCCACGGTTCGGCAGTAATGTGTACCGCGGATCAATTGCAAAATGTAACCAAGTAATAATATTACTTAATATTAGTTAATAATATCCCTTGTAAATCACAATGTAGAGTTGCCATGAAAAGATAGACGCGACATTTGCGTGCTTTGTTTTACTCTAAAGCGCAATGATAGGTTGATAATGAAAAAAAGAAAATCCAGAACAACAAGGCTGCTTCGTAAATTCGCTCTGGAATCTGATCAGCATTCATGGAACGCCTCTTGTCCAATCAAATTACTTGGTCCCTTTATGACGTCGGACCCAGTGTGCTCTCCGGCGCTCTCAGAGCAAATTTACGAACGCAGCCCAAGTGTATCATGTCGAGTCCTGCTAATGTTGGCGACAGAGAAGAACTCGAAATGCCTCCCTCGTCATTTAAATCCCATGTATGGGAGCACTTTGGCTTCTCTGTCAATTATAACAATGACGGACAGTGTCATTGGAAGTGTGGTTGATAAAAAAGTGACGGTGTTTAAGCGTTGTGCAACGAGAAAGTCGTACAAGCATGGTCACACATTTGCCGCGACATCACCCTGGTGTGTTGACGGGAGGCACGAAAAAGGCAGCATGACAACTTCTGATAATGTAGCCAATTTTTTCATAGGCCTACCATGTTTAAAGTAAGCTTTCACTTTATTATTTAGTTAAAAGTGGCATAAAACATGTTTATTTGTCTGCTTTAAAGAGCCCAGTGATTCACTGCTGCAACCAGGTGCCTCCTCCCTCTCTCCTACTGCATCATTTAAGTTGAATGTGTGTTTCTGTTTAATATGTAGCCTAATGTTTGAGTGTAGAATATGTTATGTATGTATGTATGTATGTATATATGTATATATATGTGTGGTGGCCTGGGAAAACCCTTCACATTGTGGCATTTTGACATTTTCATTTTTTTATATTTCCATAAATTAGAAGTTCTCAGCTATTCATAACTGGTTGAATGACTGAGATAGCCCTTTATTTTAAAAAGTTATGAGCATTTTAATGTATCATGTCAAAAAAAGTGAAAGATGAGAAATGCTGCCCCCATGCTGCCACCGACCCCTTTCTCCTCCGGGTCGGGGGAGGAGCCTATGCAGATCGGCCGGTCTCGTTTGTCTGCTTGTGATGCAAACAAACTACCCACCACAAAAACATAAATATAAGTACTTTCTCTTTTGTTTTCTTAAAATGTTTATTCACCATAATGTAGTATGGAGTTCAAAGTACTAGAATACCACATAATATCAAAATCGCCAAAATCGCGATTTCCATCTATTTTTGCTCTTTGCCACAAACGAACGCCAGCGACATCCGACGGGTTTCCCCAGGCCAGTGGCCACCACACATATATATATATATACACACACACACACATATATATACCAGTTTTGACATCTTGAATGTTGTTGGGTTTTACATAGTAAAAGTGGTGTTTTTACAGAATTCGAGGAAAAAGCTTTTTATTTTTATGTTTTGTGTTGATCCGAAAAATGATCCGATCCGTGACTCAAAAAACGTGACACGATCCGATCCGTGAGTTAGGTGATCCGTTACACCCCTAGTGTAAATAGTGTCAAAGAACTAGCAAGCTAGCTAGCTCAGAGGTGATGAGATGAGCTAGTCTCCTTGCACACTTGCCAGCTAAAGAGCTAACTGGAGGCACTTTATTATTTTACTTAAAGTAGATATACTATCTTTCTTATTCTGCTAGAATTGGGCTTCATGGTAATACCATAATGGCATATACAGTACATGGACAGTTGATTGAAGCATTGGAAATGTCTGTTTTTTTTATAGTTGAGAGAGTAGGTGAGAGAGTAAAGTCAAAATGACATTATCTGACTGGATTGCCCACAGCAATCCAATATTCAATTATAATTATGTTATAAATTGATATGGATCAATTTATGCCTCTTATTAGATTATAATCTAATAAGGGGGGGGGGGGGGGGTCCATGCCACGGTCCATGCCACCCCCCCAAGGCAGCAAACCTAGGGGAAACACTGGATGGACGAACCACACTGGATGGACGAACCTGGGCGTGAACAAATGTAAATCTCTCTCTCTCTCTCTGTCTCTGTCTGTCTCTCTGTCTCTGTCTCTCTCTCTGTCTCTCTGGGCCCTATTATGCACTTCATCAATAAGACGAGGCGGTAGATCTAAACTTAAGACGTGGAGGCGTGGTCAAGGCCACTTTGCTATTATGCGTGCGGTAGTGGGCGCCTAAAACCCGGCGCTAAGCAAAGAAATTAGTCATGGGTGTGTTTTGGGCGTCTTCTCAATCAACCCAATCAGCGTGCCAGGTGCCATTCCCTTTAAGAACCGGCTGCGTTGAGTCATTAGCGCTATGCTATTATGGAAGTCCTAAGAAGGAGGTCAGCGCGCTTCTCTGCCTCTCCCTTCTGAAATAAAGCATTTATACTGTGACCGTAATTGACGTCTTGCCGTGGAGCCACGTGCGTGTTCATGTGTGCCCACATGCATGCGCAAACCGCGGAGGCGCGCTCGTGTTTCAAAACGTGCATGAAGTCTAAACTTAAGAACTTTTCAAACCACTTCTTAGCGCTAGGAGCAAAGTCAGATCGCATAATAGCAGGGGCGCCTAGTGCACTTCATTAACATATGAACACTCCCACAATGAGCAATATATGCACGGGAGTTTTACGTCTTATGTGTGGGCGCCTATCGACACCTGCATAATAGCAGTAGCGCGTATGAAGCGCATAATAAGGGTGGGGGTAGGTCTTAACCTGGCGGTGCGTCTTAATTAAGACTTAAGACGGCAAGTTAAGAAGTGCATAATAGGGCCCTCTGTCTCTGTCTCTCTCTCTGTCTCTCTCTGTCTCTCTCTCTCTCTCTCTCTCTCTGTCTCTGTCTCTCTCTGTGTGTCTCTGTCTCTCTCTCTCTCTGTCTCTGTCTCTCTGTCTCTGTCTCTGTCTCTCTGTCTCTGTCTCTCTGTCTCTGTCTCTCTCTGTCTCTCTCTCTGTCTCTGTCTCTCTCTCTCTCTCTCTGTCTCTGTCTCTGTCTCTGTCTCTCTCTCTCTCTCTGTCTCTGTCTCTCTCTGTCTCTCTCTCTCTCTCTGTCTCTCTGTCTCTGTCTCTCTCTCTCTCAACTCTAAACTCGATGAACCGGGAGTTCTACCGCTGCTGTTATCAGCACCACTTGCTGCTGGACGAAACTACCGCTGACAGCGGGGCGAGGGAATATTTCTACCCGGGAATTCGCTCCTTGCTGTGTCAACGGTGATAGGAGTGTAGGATCGACACCATTCAAATAGTTTTGGATTCCCTGTCCTCTCCTCTATCCGGACACGTTGGAATTGTTATCCTAACCCACGGGAAATCAAAGTTATTAACCCGCAAATGGTGCCTCCGGGCACCGTCTTTGCCCGTGAATAATTCAAATCAATTCAATTCAATTCAATTCAATTCAATTCAATTCAATTCAATTCAATTCAATTAAAAGATACTTTATTTATCCCCGTGGGGAAATTCGTTTTGCCGCACCACTCCACTAAAAACCACACATAACAACACAACACAACATAAAGGACAGACAACAACACTGGGCCAGCCATGTACAGTATATAAAAAACAGTGAGATCATGATATAAAAGTGGATTAAAAAGATGGCTATAGTTATTATATTAAAATACTAAAAAGTGATGATGATGATTAAAATAAATAATAAATACAAATTCAGGAGCCTTGACCCTGACTGCTACTTTAGTTGCCATTGAACAGTCTTAGTGCAGCCGGGATAAATGATTTTTTATATCGCTCCGTCCGGGAGCGTATCGTGATGAACCGCCCTCTGCGGCGGCTGCTGGTTTGCCCAGCGAGGACATGATGGAGGGGGTGGTTGGGGTTGTCCCTGATGGACAGCAGCTTACTCCTAGTCCTTCTCTCCACCACCGTCCCCAGAGAGTCCAGGCTCCTTCCCACCACTGAACCCGCCTTTTTTACGAGCTTGTCCAGCCGTCCGGTATCCCTCTTGGTGATGTTTCCCCCCCACCAGACTGCAGCGTAGAAGAGAATGCTGGCCATGACAGATTGGTAAAACATGGCCAGCATCTCTCCACACACTTCAAAAGACCTAAGTCTTCTTAGGAAGTACAGCCTGCTCTGGCCCTTCTTATAAAGTGCCTCTGTGTTGGTGGACCAGTCCAGTTTGTCGTCCAGATGCACCCCCAGGTACTTGTAGGTCTTCACCACCTCGATATCCTCGCCCCGGATGTTAATGGGCAACCGAGGTGGCTTAGACCTACGGAAGTATAACTAGCTCCTTGGTCTTGGTTTGATTGAGGAGCAGACCATTCCTCTCGCTCCAGACGCTGAAGGCTCCTATCAGATCCCTGTACTCCCCCTCCCGTCCATCCCTCACACACGCCACTATGGCTGTATCGTCCGAGTACTTCTGTACATGGCAGGACTCAGAGTTGTATTTGAAGTCTGATGTGTACAGGGTGAACAGGAAGGGAGCCAGCACAGTTCCCTGCGGAGCCCCGGTGTTGCTCACTACTGTGTCCGAGACACAGTTCCCCAGCCTGACTGACTGTGGCCGTCCAGTGAGGTAGTCCATGATCCAGGATGTAGTGGAGGGATCAACCCCCATACCTGAAAGCTTCTCTCGGAGTAGATGGAGATGGAGGTGGTACAAACACAATACTATTTTTGCTAACTTCACCATCGGTATACGGTCATTTTGAGCCCTTAACCACCGCGCTGACACCCCGAGAAGATATGCTTTTAACCTTAAACTCGATGAACCGGGAGTTCTACCGCTGCTGTTATCAGCACCACTTGCTGCAGGACCACTTGCTTCTATGGAGCTTATACCAGCTCCATGCACTTTAACCCTCTAACCCTCTAACCCTAACCCCAACCCTAACCCTAATCCTAACCCTAACCCTAACCCTAATCCTAACCCCAACCCTAACCCTAATCCTAACCATAACCCTAACCCCTAACCCTAACCCTCTAACCCTCTAACCCTAACCCCAACCCTAACCCTAACCCTAACCCTAACCATAACCCTAACCCTAACCTTAACCTTAACCCTAACCCTAACCCTAACCCCTAACCCTAACCCTAATCCTAACCCTAACACTAATCCTAACCATAACCCTAACCCTAATCCCTAACCATAACCCTAACCCTAACCCTAAGCAAAACGCAACTTGATTGACGAAAACAAACAACTGCATTAGAATCTGTATACTTTTTACCTATCTGCCTAAAATGTCCAGCTCTTAAATGGCAAAAGAAATAGACATTTTGAAAGAAAACTAGTTTTCAACCAGTTCACCAGGGAGTAACGAGTGCAGTGGTGTGTATTGAAGGGTGAGTTTGTGGCAAACCTGATAGCAGAGTGGTAAAGTGTGTCAAGCTTGTGGAGTGTGCCTTTACATGCAGATCTATTGTGTCACCATAATCAAACATTGGGAGCATGGTCATTTGTATTAGGGTGAGTTTGGCAGAGGAAGTAAAGGTGAGACGATTTCGATAAAGGAACCCAAGTTTGGCCTTTATTTTAGCCTGCAGGTTTGAGACGTGGAGTGAAAAGGATAGTGTGCTGTCATTCACCGAATAAGAGAGAGAAAGATATTTGAGAATATGTTTATTCATCCACCATTCAATAACAAGATCTGTTAAAATATACAGTACTGTGAGATTAATTAACAGATACTCAGTCACTGCTGTTGAGGTTTGACATTCTGGTGTTTAGGGAAATATTCTGGCTGGGCCAGGTTTAAACCAACAACATCAAGCCTCTCACAGTTTAAAGAGTAAGGTTCAGAGCCAGGGAAGAGCAGTACCCTCTCCTCCAAACTGATGCTTCTTCACTCCATAATTGAACAGTAGTTCCTCTCCAGGCTGAATGTCACGGCTAGCAAGAAACAGAATGACATCCCTTGAGTTGCCATCAAAGTCCAGTTCAAAGTACGTAGGTCTGATGTTCGCCTTCTTTTTTGATTTTATATGGTTGATCAGTCTGCCCTTTGTCAGCACATCGGGGTGGCAGGAGCACGGAGTGTGTGCATCAATGCACATAGCCGCACCCTTTTTGTCATGATAAAAGAACATGTAGCCTGTTTCAGATGGAATGGTCTTGTTATGGATGGCCAACCCCTTTTCAGCTGTCATGATATCTCCATGAAAATCACACACAATCTCCCCAGTCTTGAACAGACGTGAAACAGTGACACCTCTTCCCTTTTCCTCAATGTCAGTCACTTTGAGGGCTTTCCATTTCTGGTTGCTGACCTTTTGCCGGGTAGCCTTAGAAAACGGTGCATCTTCACTAGGTTTCCACGTTTCAACAATGCGCTGGGCAATAGGTAAGTTTGATGTCCATCCATGTTTTTCCATCCAGCTTGTCACTTTAGCCTCTGTTGGGCAGTGGCGGATCAGGTTGGCTGCGAGATACAGAGACAAATGTATTTTAAATTTGGAGAACATCAACGACTGTGGTAAAAAAAAGCCACGCAAGGAAACAGACACATAAGACTGACCAGGAATACTGTTTTGACGTTTGATTTTATTTTGAGGAAATCAAGTAGCCAAATGAGAAAACACATTGTCCAATACATTAAACATTTTATTTTAATTTTAATTTATTTTAACTTTTATTTGTCTGTGATGAAACAGATCAATGTAAGAATGATGTTTGCTTACCATGGACAAACTCCTCCCTCATCTTCAGCTGTTTCTTCACCCAGCGATTGTAGAGAGCTGTTTGTTGGTCCGTGCTTTCCTTCTGATCTTGAAGGAATGCAATACGTTCATCGACTGATGGAACCTTCTCATCTACAGTGACTGGGTACTTCTCCAAGAACTTGTTCATGATGTTCTGGATCCCCATTTTCACATTTCTGGATTTCTCAGAACGGATTGCAGATGTGCGGGGTGCGTCTGCAGATGTGCTGGGTGCGTCTGCAGATGTGCTGGGTGCGTCTGCAGATGTGCTTGGTGCGTCTACATTTCCGCTGAACAAAATAAAATAGTAACAGGTTAATGACCATCCTGATAAGTAGTTAGGGTTCACAATGTCCGAACAATGTTTTCATAAAAGCTTATGTGCTTACCCTGGCTCAGACCCCAGCTTGTTGATGAGCTCCATGGCCTTCATCACGTGGTTGTTCTGCTTCATTTTATAGTGCCTTTCGGCAGTGGCTACAGTGTGACTCAAGTACTTTGATAGAATCAGCTGGTCTCCATTTGAGAAATTGTGTGACACTGTTGCCGTCTCAAACACCCGTCTTGCTGTCTGGCTGGTCACTACTGGGAGATTGTATCTAGGATGACAATGAATAGAAACATGTTGAAATTAGGCATATCACCAACAGTTCTGGATAAAATCATACTATAATCTTGTACGTACTTCTTATGGAAGCGATCGAGGTCATTGGTGGGGTTGTAAATCGGTTGCCCAGAAGTGGAGAGGAAAAAGGGATCCTTGGGGTTCTCTTCCACCAAGTCCTGCTCCTCTGACCCCTTCCTTCTTTTGGTGGTCTTCAGCTGATCCCTCACCGTCTCAAAATACATTGAGAACCACTGTTTGGAGAAATAGGCACAGAGATTAGACTCCAAACTGACTATTATTGGTTGCATTGCACTGTGATATCATTCAACTTACAGTCTCTTCTTCCGGGGAGAGCACAAAGCAGGCAACATCTTGTGTCGATGTCTTATGCTCCTTCACAGAGACCGAAACAAAACCATTCTCTTGGGATGTTCTATTTTTCCACTCCTCTATCTGTTTGAGAACACACATTACAATGCATTAGTTGGTGTCAGTTATGTGGTCACTACATGACAAAAGCATGAAGGACAGTCAAACACTCACCGTCATGTTCTTAGCCACACCAGGCCTCTGAAGATTTTTGATGATGATAATTGCCTCCAGATAATACAGGATGAGCAGGCACTCAGCAGTCTCAAGTTGGACTGTGTCACTCTCAAAGATCTTTCCTATGACGGCGAGGAAATCTTTCTTTGATGCCTCAAGCACTCTCCAGCAGTCCTTAGGCGTCATCATGCCTTCACGCATAGTTTTGTCACTGTGAGAGTACAGCTTACATTACTCAAATTGTGTTTTTGTCATTTCATGTTTCATTCAAGTTCCATTCATGTTTTATTTCAGACCACATGCTATGAAATAACCGTCATCAAACTTACCGCTTGGCCACAACTTCTTTTCCAACACCCTTATGAAGCTGCTTCTGCTTGGTACCGAGGAATTCCCTGTAATATATGGCCTGCTCATGCAGTGCAGGATCATTACGAAACAGGTTGGTGCAGTTGATGTGATAGTTCAGGAACCGTCTCATGTTTTTCACATAATTCAGCTGAGTCTGGTGGCTCAGTTGTGCGTCGGCCAATTGTCGAATGTAATTTGTGGTCATTTCTCTGCTCCGGACGAACTGAAGGGACGGCTGCATTGGGTCCATGAAATACAATGTTCGAGACACATTCTCTACCTGAGGGTAAACAGCACACAGAGGTTATACATTACAGCACATTGGCTGGCACTCATTGATTTATTTTATTTTTATTTTTAATTTTAATTTTCCTTTATTTAACCAGGGAAAGTCACACAGATATTTGAATCTCTTTTGCAGGTGAGCCCTGGCCAAGAAAAGCAGCAGTTTCATAAAATAACATCAGAGATAAGCATACATACAGACAGACATACATCAGTAATAAAATACACAGACAGACATACATCAGTAATAAAATACATACATCAGTAATAAAATACATTATTCTAAAAATAACAAGAAAGAAAACATTAAAGGGAAAATGCCCTTGGTTACTCACCTCTTGCTTGTTATTCTCAATTCCCAAATCATGTTTTAAGTAGTTCCTGAAATCCTTCAATATAGGGTGGTCGAGTGAGTGTTTTTCATACAGGCCCATCTTTTGCATTCGAGCTCGAGTGGTGCTTTTCCATGCTGGCCGCTGATCACTTTGATTAAAAATATTGCAAAATTACAATAATGATAATTCTCATTCTCACAATACAATGTTTATTGAAGTGATAGATGAACGTTCTCACATTTGAAAGGTCTCTCCACTGCTCACACTTCCATTCTGGCTGCCTTCAGAATCAGGTTGACCTGTTGCAATGGAAGCAGTCTCAGCAGGCTCAACAAATGCTGTTTTTGTTGGTATGTCAATGACGACCATATTACGTTTTTGCAACTCCTCAATCATTCTTTAAGAAGAAAAGTAGAGGTTAGCAGTGGGCATTCAATACAATATGCAAAACAAATGATAATAGTGAAGATATTTGGGACTTACCCACTGAGAGGGTCAGAAGAACAAATGATTGCAGAAAGCCGGTCATAGGGAAATATGCGACCCCTTTTTAGCAAATCATGAACATTATCTTTTTCTTTCTCAACGATGGTAACTAAGTCCTTTTTTGAGATTCCCTTTCTGCAGCTGCGTTTCAAGTGTGTAGGTAGTGATGGCTGTGTCTTTTTGCAGTCAGGGCACAGCAGGTAATGTCTGTGTGCAGCACTGAAAAACAAACAAACAGGCTATGTCACTCACAACCGATTCTATGTTGCACAGAGAAGGCAAGCTGATGTTTATACAAAATTAACACAATAACAGAGAGAGAAATACAGAGTAACAAGTCAGTTAGAAGGATGTCATACCTTGCGGAAGCCATGTTAGAGGGGGGGTTAGACCTCAGAGCTGAAGCCAGAGAAGCACAGCCTTCCTCTGGGACTCCACAGCCTGACAACCTGGGGAAATAGTGTCACTCCATCTGATATCAAGGATCTGATTGTTCCACTCTAATGTAGTACATCTTTACAGCTAACTCTACACACAGTTAAGATACAACAATCTAAATATCTGTGACTGTAACCAAAGTGATAATAATATATACAACAGTTAGTTCCGACCAAGTAATTTGATTGGACAAGAGGCATTCCATGAGTTACGATATACAGTATAACAGCACTGGGACTTTTAACTATATGTTATGTAAAAAGGGTGACAACTGTGAAAGGGTGAAGAACTGTCCGTGTAGCTACAGTTCACAATATTTTTTGAAGCATTCTTTAATTCATTATAATTATGCCACCTGTTCTAACAGCCAGTGTGTGTGTGTGTGTGTGTGTGTGTGTGTGTGTGTGTGTGTGTGTGTGTGTGTGTGTGTGTGTGTGTGTGGGTGTGTTGGGGGGCTGTCTCAGTGGTCTTCTTGTTCTATGCACTTAATCATTTTGAAAACGCGGCTGAAGAACCTCCGAACTCCTCCCTTCTTCTTCTTCGTCTTCAGTTTGGTGGCTTTATCCTCTGTGAAGGAAGGACAAGATACTTGAGTGTTCTTCCATTTATTAAATGATTAATGCAACTGTTACTTTAGACACAATGATTGGTGTGAGGGTTTTTGTTTTATGATGTTAACTCGTTGCGATTTTAGAAAATTAACAGTAAAAGTAACGTACCACTGGAATCAATAGCCATGAGCTCTGAGGGCTGTAAACAAACAGAGGAGAGCAGTCTAAGAGTAGGAACAGCAACACATTATTTCCTGTAGTGTCTTACACAGGAACACGTTAATGTTATTGTGATCGTGGCTCATTTGTAATACACTTAACTTTAATGCATCATCTCGTCACTGCAAAGGGCACTGATTTTATATTTTCATAACAGAATTTTGTTGTCTTAATTATTTTGGGCCATGGCCTTGGTGATGGCACAGAGAACATCATTTTTAGGCACTTCCTCTCCAGACTGGGAGAGAAAAGAGGCCGTTGCATTCTCCATCAGCCCACTGATGTCCCTGGCAGCAGCAGCCTCCCATGTCTTCTCCATGGTGGAGGTCTTCAGTTTGGCCTCTGACCTGTTCTCTGTTAAGGATTTAGGGTTAGGGTTAGGGTTAGGTCACTTCTATAAAATAAAAATAAAATATCTATAATAAATAATATTTAATAATATAATATATGCCTGTATGTTGTTATCTAAAATCCTAACTGCAGTAATGTGATGCCTTGTTCTGTGATGCCATTCTTAAGTGAAATAAGATTTTACAGTATGGGGCGGCTGTGGCTCAGGAAGTAGAGCCGGCGTCTAATGATCGCAAAGTTGCCGGTTCAGAGATTCAATCTCTGATTGGCCACGTGTCGAGGTGTCCTTGGGCAAGACACTGAACCCCAAATCGCTCCCAGTGAGCGGGCCAGCGCCTTGCATGGTACCTTGTCGCCATTGGTGTGTGAATGTGTGTGTGAATGGGTGAATGAGAGGCCATTGTAAAGCGTTTTGGAATATGGCACTGTATAAGTGCAGTCCATTTACAGTAGGCATGATGCTTCTGTATTACCTAGCCAGGAGATGTTCATAGGCCATCTCTACGATCTCTGGGGAGAGATCTCCAACCAATCGAAATACCCTGGAGAGAGTGACCTCCTTCAGGAGTGAGGCGAGGACAGGAAGGAGGATCTTCTTGACCGCCTCCTCCGCAGCCGGTCGGGTCTTGCACAGGAACAGGTCCATCCCCTCCATGGTTACTTTCATGTGACAGACAGAGAGTTGACTCAAGCAAGCACTTTGAGGTTTGTCTCCAGGAAATAGCAGTGTGTTGTGTTGTCATACCGTTCTGCCCATCAGCAGTGAGAGGCGGTGCTCATCCTGGATCTCCCTGCGGACTTCCTCCTCCATCTTCTCCATTCCGAGGAGCCTCTCGGCTCTCCAGAGCTGTGCACAACATTCCACATTATTTCTTGCAGGAGAGTCAGGGCACTAATATGTTAATAAAATGAATTTACTGCCTGTTATTGCTTGGTATGTCAGTAAACATGTTCATGTGTTGTCCTAGTAGGCTACTTACAAGTTCAAGGAGATGGAGCTGTAAGTTGGGCTCTTTCTCTGCCATGTCATCATACCTTCATGTGAATAAAATAATGTATCAGACTGCTATCCATAGAATAACCTATCTATACAGTTTGATAATGTATCAGACTGCTATCCATAGAATATATTAACCTATCTATACAGTTTGATAACATCTCTCACTCATCTTTGATTATGCAGAGGTGGATCTTAGACTTCATAGACATAGCCAGCAGGTTTATGGGAATTTTGTATTTGTACTTGAATTTTGTCATTGTATTTCTCTCCTGAGTTTAAGTTTTTGTTACCACTCCCTTGTATTATTCCCTGAAATAATAATACAAAATTGATCACAAAAAAAGAAATCACTCACTCATCCAGCAGGAAGGGCCTCTCCGTTAACAGCCAGTTCCTCATGTCCTTAGCTGTTATATAGGAGGGGACCTCCACCGGATGTTTCAGCAACATGAACGCCTTCATGAGCTTTTTCTGCAAAAGAGGGAGACACACATTAAAGTTTTAACAGTTTATCTCCTGTGCATTTGTGCCTGACTATTGTTTCAAGTTACCTCCCCGTGGAATAGGGCTTCATAATCATAACCACCCTCCATATTAACTGTGGTCATGGTAACATAAGGGAGGGAGAAACATGAAAAACCAACGAGTTAAAACAGCAAGTAACTATAAAATATAGACACATATCAAAAATATTATACTGAACATGTAATTTCTGATGCATTGGAGGAATAAATACCTAATGAAGAACAATCAATAATGGTTATTGATCGTGAATACTTGTGAATACTAATAAAACGCAGTGACAAACGGATTTCGCTAGAGAGTCGAGTATATTCTGGCAGGTCAAAACTTCTGTGAGTGAACTTGACTATGTGCGGAATGTTAAAACATTGTGACTACAAGATTATGTAGTGATACGTTCTGAATCAGAACTTCTGATCACGCCGGGTGCACACAGGGCCATTGCGTTGCGTTGCGCAACCTGGTGGGATGGACTTGACGTACTTCAACGTGCGATGCAGACGGTAAGCTCTACTCGTGTTGCTAGCGAAGTTTCCCACAGAAGTGGGGAAAAAAACGTCAGATCAGATATATAAACGGGTTATTTTGATAAACTGGACACATTTTGTGAATATATATAGTTACTTTCTCGCCTGAAAACATATAAAAACGTCATAAAATGACATATTAACACTTGTAGAGCCAAATTACAGATTTTAGCCAATGGCGGCCAAATTGAGGATTTAAAATCTGAGGCGAGAGCTCCAGGGCAAGAAACTACTTCCGGTTGTTTTGACGGATCCAACGCAACGCAAAAAGCTGAAATTTTTTGACTGATTGCCGCACCCTGACGGTCAAGAAACGCAATGCAGAGCAACGCAACTGATCAACACAACGGCCCCATTGAGATGAATGACTTCCGGTGCAACGCAACGCAACGCAATGGCCCTGTGTGCACCCGTACATTATTGCGTGGGTCGCTGAGAGATTTATTATCATTGTAGGGTGACAGCGCCACTCAGTGGTAGAAGAATGTTACTACACCCTAACTGGACTGAGATGCCTGATCTGTTTGAGGGGGATAATAATGACCATGACTCTTGAGAGTGGGCCTGTCGCCTAACGGTGTTTAGTTAATTACAACTCCAGGTAAAACACATCCAGACTGAGGAGCTCATTAGAGGATCCAATCAATACGACACTAGAGCTTTTGTCTTCATATTTCATATTCCAAGGTCATTCTACACAGTCAAGGCACAATGACGCACAGTCAATAAAGCAGCAGTAAACCATTTAGACATGTTGAGGAAGTATAGACCCTATACGTGACGTAGGCTACATCGTATCACATTTTGTGTGTTATTATCTGATTCTTGTGAGGATCTAGCCTATACTGTGTCTCCTAAGAGTCTACTCCCCCCCCCCCCCCCCCCCTTGTGCTGTAGCTTCCACTCTTCTGGGAAGACTTTCTATTAGATTTTAGAATATGGTTGCGGGGATTTGCTCCCATTCAGCCACAAGAGCATTAATAAAGTCGGGCACTGATGTTGGGCGAGAAGGACTAGTTTGCAGTCAACGTTCCAATTCATCCCAAAGGTGTTTGACGGGGTTGAGGTCAGAGCTCTGTGTGCAGGCCAGTCAAGTTCTCCCTGACCAAACTCGGCAAACCATGTCATTATGGACCTCACTTTGTGTATGGGGGCATTGTCATGCTGAACCTGGAAAGGGCCTTCCCCAAACTGTTGCCACTAAGTTGGAAGCATACAATTCTGTAGAATCGCATTGTATGCTGTAGCATTAACATTTCCCTTCTCTGGAACTAAGGGGCCAGCCCAAACCATGAAAACAGCCCCAGATGATAATTGTGTCCACATACTTTTGTCCATTTGTGCATCTATCTATCTATCTATCTATCTATCTATCTATCTATCTATCTATCTATCTATCTATCTATCTATCTATCTATCTATCTATCTATCTACCTACCTACCTACCTACCTACCTACCTACCTACCTACCTACCTACCTACCTACCTATCTATCTATCTACCTACCAACCTACCTATCTATCTATCTATCTATCTATCTATCTATCTATCTATCTATCTATCTATCTATCTAAATGAGTTATGCATAAGCCTTTATAGGCTGGGCACTAGGTGGGGCTACGTGCCTGCAGGCTTCCTCAGCTTGTCCAGGTGTGAGTGAAGAGGGTTTCTGAGGGTTTCAGTGAATAGGTATACAGAATGCGTGTCCCATTGTGAGGGTCTCCCTTATCTCCTTCAGAGAACCTGTGTTACATTTGTAACCTCTAGGTTTGCTGATTAGGGCAAAAGCTAGAGATGAAAACCAACAGATTACAGATACACAGATTACAACATGTTCAGGCCCTGTATCTTTGAAATGGGGGTTTTCCTTGATAGTCTATGGGACAGACCAGATATGGGTACCATCAGAGAGGGCAAAACCTTACCTATACTAAATTGTTTATACACAGCAAAAATGGCAGTGTTAAAATTACAGTGTTAGCACTTTTCAGTGTAAAGTGTTATGATTTCAGTGTTCCTTCAAGCATGTTAACGGCACTTGTTGTTAATACCCTATTGAGCACAGAGTTGGATTATGGTGTTGATCATAATTAACACTGAACACCACATCCGGGACATTTACGTGCTGAGCGCTAATTTTCTCGATCTCCGCCATCTTTCTCTCTTGCGACTTGATGCAGCGAGGTGAGGTACTCAACATCGCGTCGCTCGACATTACCTTTATCAAGGTAAATTTCATCGACATGTATGTTATCATTTTTGTTCATTCGTTATATTATATATGCTTGTGTCGAAAACAGTGTATTTGTGTGGTATGAAACTTAGTTTGAGAAAGTTTAGCAAGCGTGGGGGGCACTAGGCTAGCTAACGTTATCAACCATAAATTCAAATGACAGTGGAAAAGAATGACACTATTGACACTTTTGTGTGCATATTTAGGCTCAAATGTAATATTTAGGCAAGAAAATGTGCATATTCGTTTGTGTGAGTTAACGTTACGCTAGCCTGCTAATGATATGGTCCATTGACCTGCTGGCTTTGCTAGCTATCATTAACCATAGCTGGCTGTCGAACACAGCCACGTGAGTTCGACATCTATTTCCTTGAACGTTACAGCCCCTGTGTCAAATATGTATTATTTGATTTATTCGTTTATTGTAATTGTATTTATTTTGTATACATTTAAGTAGCACTAACTGTTATTTCCTTTCTAATGGTACATTCTGGTCGGCCATCAAGTAACCATCCACAAACCAGCAAAGGTATGTTTGGCCATCTGCTAGCTTAACGTTACCTAAGAATGGTTGTATTGCTGCGCACTGAATTTCATCGACATGTATGTTATCATTTTTGTTAATTCGTTATAATATATGCTTGTGTCGAAAACAGTGTATTTGTGTGGTATGAAACTTAGTTTGAGAAAGTTTAGCAAGCGTGGGGGGCTTTGTTAGCTAGAGTTGACGCTGCCATGCCAAATTGTTTCACGGTGATGGAATCGGAATCCTCTTGCGCTGGGAAACTTTGGCTAACGTTAGCTAGTTTACTATCAAGGTAACGATAGCTGGGTAGCTTGCCGCCACTGCGATGAGGAACAGTGATATTCCGACATCGACCGGACAGTATTTGACTTGGCAGCACTATTTAGCTATAGCTGCTGAATGAGACAGATGTAGAATTAGATAGCTCAGAAAATGAAATAAGCAGCAATGTTTTGCACAGGTCCCTTGGAGAAAATGTTGGTTCACGTCAAGGGAGCCCTGAAATGGGTACGAGTACCAATGATGGATGACTGCTACGATTACTTCCAATTCATTCAAGAAGGTAGGGGCTGCCCACTCTTTTACACATCAAGCTAATGGGAAGACGGCTAAAAGAATGAGAACAGTAAAGAGAGTCAATGCTTTATGGAGCATTTGAATGTCACATGATACATTGCATGTAGGCCTATATAATATATATATATATAGCTATCATAACATGAGTAAGTGTTTTTGCTCTCAGTTTCAGTGAAATTCAGCCTTCCACATGGAACTGATGTGAACCTGAAGGACTCCTCAGGAGTTGATGTGGAAGCTGACATCTTCGATGAGCTAGTGAGGGGTGCTGCAGTATCTTTCAAGGTGTTCACTGAGGAGCACTCTGGTACTTTGGAACACTCTGGTAAGAAACAGGAACGCCCCTCTCCATTGTACATTTTACATTCAGGGCCTTAACACTGGGAGCGCAGCGGATCGCGACCTTATTCAAGCGCGATGAGGTGTGCTTCAGCACTATGATAGTTTAACATAGAGAAGAGTGTACTGACGCACAAAGATCGCTGGAGGGCGATGTCACGCAAGAAGCGTGAACACCCAACACACCCGGGGGAAACCCGATCTCTGTTCATTGATCAGAGCGCATGTCTTATCACTGGAACAAGACTGACTGATACACACCACACCTCTGCCATCATACATCGGTCCCACATGTATTTATTTACCATCATATTTTTCAATATAAAACGGTATGATATGGTAGCCTACATTGCAGTCGTCCCGCAGTTCTAGTAGATCGCCGACATCATGTTATTTGATGTACACATTTCACGGCAAGAGAATTCCGATTTGTGGCAAACACCCAACAATTGTTCGTTCACTAAACATTATAACATGAACACAGTTATAGCACCAGTTCCTAGCACCTAGTTTCCTAGCACCAGGGGAGCCCCCCCTCCCAAATTTCGTCGTTTGGTACCTGTACTATATCAATGACAAATAAAGACCATTCATTCATTCATTCAAACAATGACAGTTACAGTCTCGCTCAAACTGTAGCGAGATTAGGAGACTACTAATTGAGAAAAGGAAAAGAAAATACATGAAAGAAAGGAGAGAAAGAGTACAAAATGATAAATCATTCAGAATGTTATTGGTTTTAATATTTCACAATCTGCCAGAATAAGCACGCTCCCTCGCACGCCCAGCCCATCATTTTTGATGCCGCTAATGTGTGTAATGAAAAGTGTGACAATGTTGAAAGACATGATGTCATAATCAAAATATAAAACCTGGTTGGATAAAATAAGATTCTGTTGTGATTGTGTTGACATTGTTGTGATGTCAAAAGAGATGTTGGTTATGTAATGTGTAAAGTGGAGAGGAGATTGATCGGAACTGCAGGAGTTTTCATTACTAACGAATGATGGTTGATTATTATTATACAAAAATAATAGTAATAAATATTGCAATATTGTGTTATCATAGTTATGAGCTTCACAGTGATAAAGTCTGTTTATCGTGAACTTCACGCCGGCCGTGCCCGTAACATCAGCAGACAATCGACTGCTGTAAGCGTGTAAGCGTTGAAACCTGCTTGGCAGCTTTGAAACCCGCTTGGCTCGCTCATGAATTGGCAGCTATTGTTTGCTAATGGAAAACGATCAATAAGATTACCCTCCCCGGTGCATCAAGTCATTGTATGAAGTCAAGTGGTAGCTACATTGCAGTCGTCCCGCAGTTCTAGTAGATCGTCGACATCATGTTATTTGATGTACACATTTCACGGCAAGAGAATTCCGATTTGTGGCAAACACCCAACAATTGTTCGTTCACTAAACATTATAACATGAACACAGTTATAGCACCAGTTCCTAGCACCTAGTTTCCTAGCACCAGGGGAGCCCCCCCTCCCAAATTTCGTTGTTTGGTACCTGTACTATATCAATGACAAATAAAGACCATTCATTCATTCAAACAATGACAGTTACAGTCTCGCTCAAACTGTAGCGAGATTAGGAGACTACTAATTGAGAAAAGGAAAAGAAAATACATGAAAGAAAGGAGAGAAAGAGTACAGAATGATAAATCATTCAGAATGTTATTGGTTTTAATATTTCACAATCTGCCAGAATAAGCACGCTCCCTCGCACGCCCAGCCCATCATTTTTGATGCCGCTAATGTGTGTAATGAAAAGTGTGACAATGTTGAAAGACATGATGTCATAATCAAAATATAAAACCTGGTTGGATAAAATAAGATTATGTTGTGATTGTGTTGACATTGTTGTGATGTCAAAAGAGATGTTGGTTATGTAATGTGTAAAGTGGAGAGGAGATTGATCGGAACTGCAGGAGTTTTCATTACTAACGAATGATGGTTGATTATTATTATACAAAAATAATAGTAATAAATATTGCAATATTGTGTTATCATAGTTATGAGCTTCACAGTGATAAAGTCTGTTTATCGTGAACTTCACGCCGGCCGTGCCCGTAACATCAGCAGACAATCGACTGCTGTAAGCGTGTAAGCGTTGAAACCTGCTTGGCAGCTTTGAAACCCGCTTGGCTCGCTCATGAATTGGCAGCTATTGTTTGCTAATGGAAAACGATCAATAAGATTACCCTCCCCCGTGCATCAAGTGATTGTATGAAGTCAAGTGGTAGCTACATTGCAGTCGTCCCGCAGTTCTAGTAGATCGTCGACATCATGTTATTTGATGTACACATTTCACGGCAAGAGAATTCCGATTTGTGGCAAACACCCAACAATTGTTCGTTCACTAAACATTATAACATGAACACAGTTATAGCACCAGTTCCTAGCACCTAGTTTCCTAGCACCAGGGGAGCCCCCCCTCCCAAATTTCGTTGTTTGGTACCTGTACTATATCAATGACAAATAAAGACCATTCATTCATTCAAACAATGACAGTTACAGTCTCGCTCAAACTGTAGCGAGATTAGGAGACTACTAATTGAGAAAAAGAAAAGAAAATACATGAAAGAAAGGAGAGAAAGAGTACAGAATGATAAATCATTCAGAATGTTATTGGTTTTAATATTTCACAATCTGCCAGAATAAGCACGCTCCCTCGCACGCCCAGCCCATCATTTTTGATGCCGCTAATGTGTGTAATGAAAAGTGTGACAATGTTGAAAGACATGATGTCATAATCAAAATATAAAACCTGGTTGGATAAAATAAGATTATGTTGTGATTGTGTTGACATTGTTGTGATGTCAAAAGAGATGTTGGTTATGTAATGTGTAAAGTGGAGAGGAGATTGATCGGAACTGCAGGAGTTTTCATTACTAACGAATGATGGTTGATTATTATTATACAAAAATAATAGTAATAAATATTGCAATATTGTGTTATCATAGTTATGAGCTTCACAGTGATAAAGTCTGTTTATCGTGAACTTCACGCCGGCCGTGCCCGTAACATCAGCAGACAATCGACTGCTGTAAGCGTGTAAGCGTTGAAACCTGCTTGGCAGCTTTGAAACCCGCTTGGCTCGCTCATGAATTGGCAGCTATTGTTTGCTAATGGAAAACGATCAATAAGATTACCCTCCCCCGTGCATCAAGTGATTGTATGAAGTCAAGTGGTAGCTACATTGCAGTCGTCCCGCAGTTCTAGTAGATCGTCGACATCATGTTATTTGATGTACACATTTCACGGCAAGAGAATTCCGATTTGTGGCAAACACCCAACAATTGTTCGTTCACTAAACATTATAACATGAACACAGTTATAGCACCAGTTCCTAGCACCTAGTTTCCTAGCACCAGGGGAGCCCCCCCTCCCAAATTTCGTTGTTTGGTACCTGTACTATATCAATGACAAATAAAGACCATTCATTCATTCAAACAATGACAGTTACAGTCTCGCTCAAACTGTAGCGAGATTAGGAGACTACTAATTGAGAAAAAGAAAAGAAAATACATGAAAGAAAGGAGAGAAAGAGTACAGAATGATAAATCATTCAGAATGTTATTGGTTTTAATATTTCACAATCTGCCAGAATAAGCACGCTCCCTCGCACGCCCAGCACATCATTTTTGATGCCGCTAATGTGTGTAATGAAAAGTGTGACAATGTTGAAAGACATGATGTCATAATCAAAATATAAAACCTGGTTGGATAAAATAAGATTCTGTTGTGATTGTGTTGACATTGTTGTGATGTCAAAAGAGATCTGTGGATTATTATTTATACATAGTGGTCTATATTTATATAGTGGTCTAAATTTGTTTTATGCAACAAGGAGGAGAAAATGGTTACAGAAACACACCGTTGAAACGTGGTGGAGCGGGGGGAACCCGATGTCTTTGTTCATTGATCGGAAACGATCGACAGCCATCAACACTCCCCCCATCAAGCGCATGTCTTATTGAGTCAACACGAGTTGACTCGCTGGAACGAGACAGACTGATACACACCTGATAAACAATGGCCTACTAATTTCAATCTCAATGGCATTCAATTGTCAGGATTCATCTGTGATAAACAATGGCCTACTAATTACATGCCATTGAATATGTTTGCATATGAACACACTTATTCCTATAAATTAGCCTGCATTACAGTTGGAGACCAGAACTACTCGTAATTTTGCTGTGATGAGTCGCCCAGAGAGCAGACGCGAGTGGTCCCCTGAAGAGATTTTAGCCTACATGCACGATGTACCAGCGGACCACTCGGACGGCGGGGGAGAATCAGGAGATGATGAGAGAAAAATCATGGTAAGACTTGGTTACAACACTGTAAACAAAAAATCTGTAAATTATAGTATGAAAAACTAATATAGATTGCATTGTCAGTTGTGTGTGTGTGTGGACATGTCCCGTGCTAATATAAAATCGCATCATATAGGCTATTGTTTTTCTGTGCATGATTACATGAAAACAACAACTAATAGTTTATTGTGTGTGGACATGTCCCGTGCTAATATAAAATCGCATCATATAGGCTATTGTTTTTCTGTGCATGATTACATGAAAACAACAACTAATAGTTTATTGTGTGTGGACATGTCCCGTGCTAATATAAAATCGCATCATATAGGCTATTGTTTTTCTGTGCATGATTACATGAAAACAACAACTAATAGTTTATTGTGTGTGGACATGTCCCGTGCTAATATAAAATCGCATCATATAGGCTATTGTTTTTCTGTGCATGATTACATGAAAACAACAACTAATAGTTTATTGTGTCTTACAGGCAGCAGGCGATCATGTCATTGAATCAGACGCAGATGCTTCAGAATGCGACTCTGACATTGAGGACGCAAGTGAAGCCACGAAAGAGCAGGGTCGAGACGGCACAGTGTGGACTGAGCAACCAGGCGCAACACAGCGCAACCCAGGCCCTCGGAGAGGCAGAGAACGACAGGCCAATATCATAAAGACAGCTCCAGGCCCGACTCGTTATGCCAAATCGAACATTACAAGTCCGTTGAGCAGTCTACTGTGTCTGATTGACACGGAAATGTGGCAACAGATTCTGAAGTACACTCAGGCAGAAGCTGACCGGAGTAATGATGAGATGTTCAATTTGACAATGGACGAACTAAAGGCATTCGTGGGTCTCCTTTACTACAAAGGAGTTTTATGTTCCAAGTCCGTGAGGGTGGATGACCTCTGGTCATCACAATTCGGAATCGCTGTCTTCAAGGAGACAATGACTCGCCAGAAGTTCCGAGATATCATGCGCTATCTACGCTTTGATGACAAGAACACACGAGCTGCCCGCGTTCCGGTGGATAAATTTGCCATGATTTCAGACATTTTTGACAAATTTGTGAAAAACAGCATTGCATCGTACACACCTGGTGACAACATTACCGTGGATGAACAGTTGTTCCCGACCAAAGCAAGATGTGGTTTCACACAGTACATGGCCAATAAACCTGACAAATTTGGCATAAAGTTCTGGGTTGCAGCGGATGTGGACACCAAATACATGTTGAACGCACATCCCTACCTAGGGAAAGATGCAAGCAGGCCGGCCGGTCAGCGGTTATCGGACAATGTTGTGCTGCGTCTGATGGAGCCGTTCGTGGGCAAAGGAAGAAATGTCACGACAGACAATTACTTCACCTCCTTGCCACTGGCAAACACCCTTTTGGCCCAACAAACCACAATTGTTGGCACAATTAATAAAATCAGACGGGAGTTGCCCCCATGTACACGGGCACAGACTGAAAGATTTTCCAGCAAGGTGCTGAGGGCTGGAGAAGCCACACTCACGGTTTACCAGGCAAAACCTAAGAAAAATGTATGCCTCCTCAGCACACTGCATCAAACCGTTTCTACTGATGATGGCCCAAAGAAACTGCCCGAAACGGTTTCCTACTACAACAGCACTAAGTTCGGTGTTGATGTTCTGGACCAGATGACGAGGAAATACACAGTAAAAGGAGGGACCCGCCGTTGGCCTGTAGCTGTGTTTTACAACATGTTGGACATGGCTGCAATTAATGCACGCATTCTGTACAGCCAGTGCATGGGCGTCAGGATAAGCAGGAAGAAATTCCTTTTTAAGTTGGCAGGGGAGCTGTGTGAGCCACTGGTAATGACAAGGCTTCCTTCTACACCAGCAGCGAGAAGGCGACTGCAGCTCGAAAATCTTCGCACACCTCCGTCCCCACAGGTGAAAAGAAAAAAGTGTCAAGGCACCATATGTCGAGGGAACAAAGCAATTAACATCTGCCAGTCATGTGGACGATTTGTCTGTGGCACATGCACCAAGCCAGCAACGGTGTGCTGGGGATGCTGACTGTCCCATGGCCAGGCCTGATGCCTCTCCTGCCCTGTCTACCTGACAGCGCCCACGCTGAGCGCTCCGGCGACCTCCTATTCACTTTCTACTTTTTTAAAATATATATTGGTGTTCATATTAATTACCATACTTTTTACTTGGAAGAATTGACGTGAACATTGCAAGTAAATAAAAATGTTACTTGAATTATCTGTCTCTCTGTGTTCGTTTGTAGTAGAAATATCACATCTGATATATCTATGTAAATAGATTTCACTGCAACATGAACACACTATATTTTCACTTTTCACAACAGCTATTTTCATTTCATTTATAATGTGCAGTAAACAAACAAAATAATGTATACTCTCTGCAATTGGCTACTATACAATGGTGCCAAAATCAACTATCCAAATATGAATCTGCGTATATCTATGTACAACCCTGTTGTAGCCTATTATTATCATGGTCGACATGAGAATTGTTGGCTACTTCATATCACAACTGAACATTCATATCAGAATCAGAATCAGAAGACTTTTATTGCCATGACATGTAAACATGTTAGGAATTTGGTTTGGAACAATGGAGCACGGTTTACAGCAGGATAGGTGCAAGACAGGACAAGACAGTGCAAACCAACATCAAAGTGCAAGAGTCATAATTAATATAAATATAAAGTGCAGAGATCAAGTGTTCATATCCAGACAGTCCAAAGCTCTCTGGGTGGGGGTGGAGGGAGGGTAGATATATATATATATATATATATATATATATAGCCTATAGCATTATTTGAAAATTGACAGCGCTGTACAGGCATAATCATCAAAAAAGACATTATATACAATATTATAAATATCCGTTTGTTATATAATATTTGTTGATGAACTACTTTGCTGTGGTACCTATGTAATACCACACAGCTTGATAGGTACATACTGTGCAGTGTATCATTCATAACTGTACATAGGCTACACATATCATAATATCTTATCACTATTGCATGGAACTTGGGTGAAAAAAAGCAACGGTGTGCTGGGGATGCTGACTGTCCCATGGCCAGGCCTGATGCCTCTCCTGCCCTGTCTACCTGACAGCGCCCACGCTGAGCGCTCCGGCGACCTCCTATTCACTTTCTACTTTTTTAAAATATATATTGGTGTTCATATTAATTACCATACTTTTTACTTGGAAGAATTGACGTGAACATTGCAAGTAAATAAAAATGTTACTTGAATTATCTGTCTCTCTGTGTTCGTTTGTAGTAGAAATATCACATCTGATATATCTATGTAAATAGATTTCACTGCAACATGAACACACTATATTTTCACTTTTCACAACAGCTATTTTCATTTCATTTATAATGTGCAGTAAACAAACAAAATAATGTATACTCTCTGCAATTGGCTACTATACAATGGTGCCAAAATCAACTATCCAAATATGAATCTGCGTATATCTATGTACAACCCTGTTGTAGCCTATTATTATCATGGTCGACATGAGAATTGTTGGCTACTTCATATCACAACTGAACATTCATATCAGAATCAGAATCAGAAGACTTTTATTGCCATGACATGTAAACATGTTAGGAATTTGGTTTGGAACAATGGAGCACGGTTTACAGCAGGATAGGTGCAAGACAGGACAAGACAGTGCAAACCAACATCAAAGTGCAAGAGTCATAATTAATATAAATATAAAGTGCAGAGATCAAGTGTTCATATCCAGACAGTCCAAAGCTCTCTGGGTGGGGGTGGAGGGAGGGTAGATATATATATATATATATATATATATATATATAGCCTATAGCATTATTTGAAAATTGACAGCGCTGTACAGGCATAATCATCAAAAAAGACATTATATACAATATTATAAATATCCGTTTGTTATATAATATTTGTTGATGAACTACTTTGCTGTGGTACCTATGTAATACCACACAGCTTGATAGGTACATACTGTGCAGTGTATCATTCATAACTGTACATAGGCTACACATATCATAATATCTTATCACTATTGCATGGAACTTGGGTGAAAAAAAGCAACGGTGTGCTGGGGATGCTGACTGTCCCATGGCCAGGCCTGATGCCTCTCCTGCCCTGTCTACCTGACAGCGCCCACGCTGAGCGCTCCGGCGACCTCCTATTCACTTTCTACTTTTTTTAAATATATATTGGTGTTCATATTAATTACCATACTTTTTACTTGGAAGAATTGACGTGAACATTGCAAGTAAATAAAAATGTTACTTGAATTATCTGTCTCTCTGTGTTCGTTTGTAGTAGAAATATCACATCTGATATATCTATGTAAATAGATTTCACTGCAACATGAACACACTATATTTTCACTTTTCACAACAGCTATTTTCATTTCATTTATAATGTGCAGTAAACAAACAAAATAATGTATACTCTCTGCAATTGGCTACTATACAATGGTGCCAAAATCAACTATCCAAATATGAATCTGCGTATATCTATGTACAACCCTGTTGTAGCCTATTATTATCATGGTCGACATGAGAATTGTTGGCTACTTCATATCACAACTGAACATTCATATCAGAATCAGAATCAGAAGACTTTTATTGCCATGACATGTAAACATGTTAGGAATTTGGTTTGGAACAATGGAGCACGGTTTACAGCAGGATAGGTGCAAGACAGGACAAGACAGTGCAAACCAACATCAAAGTGCAAGAGTCATAATTAATATAAATATAAAGTGCAGAGATCAAGTGTTCATATCCAGACAGTCCAAAGCTCTCTGGGTGGGGGTGGAGGGAGGGTAGATATATATATATATATATATATATATAGCCTATAGCATTATTTGAAAATTGACAGCGCTGTACAGGCATAATCATCAAAAAAGACATTATATACAATATTATAAATATCCGTTTGTTATATAATATTTGTTGATGAACTACTTTGCTGTGGTACCTATGTAATACCACACAGCTTGATAGGTACATACTGTGCAGTGTATCATTCATAACTGTACATAGGCTACACATATCATAATATCTTATCACTATTGCATGGAACTTGGGTGAAAAAAAGCAACGGTGTGCTGGGGATGCTGACTGTCCCATGACCAGGCCTGATGCCTCTCCTGCCCTGTCTACCTGACAGCGCCCACGCTGAGCGCTCCGGCGACCTCCTATTCACTTTCTACTTTTTTAAAATATATATTGGTGTTCATATTAATTACCATACTTTTTACTTGGAAGAATTGAAGTGAACATTGCAAGTAAATAAAAATGTTACTTGAATTATCTGTCTCTCTGTGTTCGTTTGTAGTAGAAATATCACATCTGATATATCTATGTAAATAGATTTCACTGCAACATGAACACACTTCATTTTCACTTTTCACAAAAGCTATTTTCATTTCATTTATAATGTGCAGTAAACAAACAAAATAATGTATACTCTCTGCAATTGGCTACTATACAATGGTGCCAAAATCAACTATCCAAATATGAATCTGCGTATATCTATGTACAACCCTGTTGTAGCCTATTATTATCATGGTCGACATGAGAATTGTTGGCTACTTCATATCACCACTGAACATTCATATCAGAATCAGAATCAGAAGACTTTTATTGCCATGACATGTAAACATGTTAGGAATTTGGTTTGGAACAATGGAGCACGGTTTACAGCAGGATAGGTGCAAGACAGGACAAGACAGTGCAAACCAACATCAAAGTGCAAGAGTCATAATTAATATAAATATAAAGTGCAGAGATCAAGTGTTCATATCCAGACAGTCCAAAGCTCTCTGGGTGGGGGTGGAGGGAGGGTAGATATATATATATATAGCCTATAGCATTATTTGAAAATTGACAGCGCTGTACAGGCATAATCATCAAAAAAGACATTATATACAATATTATAAATATCCGTTTGTTATATAATATTTGTTGATGAACTACTTTGCTGTGGTACCTATGTAATACCACACAGCTTGATAGGTACATACTGTGCAGTGTATCATTCATAACTGTACATAGGCTACACATATCATAATATCTTATCACTATTGCATGGAACTTGGGTGAAAAAAAGCAACGGTGTGCTGGGGATGCTGACTGTCCCATGACCAGGCCTGATGCCTCTCCTGCCCTGTCTACCTGACAGCGCCCACGCTGAGCGCTCCGGCGACCTCCTATTCACTTTCTACTTTTTTTAAATATATATTGGTGTTCATATTAATTACCATACTTTTTACTTGGAAGAATTGAAGTGAACATTGCAAGTAAATAAAAATGTTACTTGAATTATCTGTCTCTCTGTGTTCGTTTGTAGTAGAAATATCACATCTGATATATCTATGTAAATAGATTTCACTGCAACATGAACACACTTCATTTTCACTTTTCACAAAAGCTATTTTCATTTCATTTATAATGTGCAGTAAACAAACAAAATAATGTATACTCTCTGCAATTGGCTACTATACAATGGTGCCAAAATCAACTATCCAAATATGAATCTGCGTATATCTATGTACAACCCTGTTGTAGCCTATTATTATCATGGTCGACATGAGAATTGTTGGCTACTTCATATCACAACTGAACATTCATATCAGAATCAGAATCAGAAGACTTTTATTGCCATGACATGTAAACATGTTAGGAATTTGGTTTGGAACAATGGAGCACGGTTTACAGCAGGATAGGTGCAAGACAGGACAAGACAGTGCAAACCAACATCAAAGTGCAAGAGTCATAATTAATATAAATATAAAGTGCAGAGATCAAGTGTTCATATCCAGACAGTCCAAAGCTCTCTGGGTGGGGGTGGAGGGAGGGTAGATATATATATATATATAGCCTATAGCATTATTTGAAAATTGACAGCGCTGTACAGGCATAATCATCAAAAAAGACATTATATACAATATTATAAATATCCGTTTGTTATATAATATTTGTTGATGAACTACTTTGCTGTGGTACCTATGTAATACCACACAGCTTGATAGGTACATACTGTGCAGTGTATCATTCATAACTGTACATAGGCTACACATATCATAATATCTTATCACTATTGCATGGAACTTGGGTGAAAAAAAAACCTCAGCTCCAACAAATCTGAAGGGATTGTAAAAGTCATACTGTACAGTTTATCATTTTCATAACTGTCTGTACATATACATATCTTATGTATCACTATTGCTATATATAGCCTATATATAAACACATTATGTTACAAATATCAGTCTTATCCACTGTATCTAATTCAGCACTGAAGCCTGAAGGTTGAGCACAGTGTGTGCCCCCTTGCTACCTCTGCTGATATAAAAGAGAATTGCAGCCTTGGAGAAAAATATGGCAGCCGAATCCCAAGGCAAATACACAGACACACACAGAAATACTGCAAAATCGCTTTATACTAACTCGATTTTGAAAATGTAAAGATGCTGGGTGGTAGAACGCACATATCTAGGAAAAGTCATGAAAGGAGGGTCCTGAAATTTGATCGAGTGCAAAGGTAGATTTTTTTTTGTACTCACTGGTGCTGTTTAACACCTCACGGCTGTTCTAGTGTTAAGCTGACAGTTTTATCCAAAGCGACTTTACATTTTGTGAGTAGGAAGAGAAACGACAATAACTGTGTTCACAGTATTTTAGTATTCAACGAATGTTAATACCCAGCCAACATGGGTAACATTTCGTGCAAACATGGTCCTTTTATCAGGAATTAAGGGAGCCTATTTCCTCGCCACCGAGATATATACTGTAGATACAGTGGTTTTGCTGATTTTGGCCAGGTATTAATGTAATGGATTTTGGCATGATTAGAAGATGGATGTGACTCGAGAGGCTTTGACCTGCGCTGCTTTGCAGTAGCCTTCTGATCCCTCCAATTACCGTAATTTCCGGACTATAAGCCGCTACTTTTTTCCCATGCCTTGAACCCTGCGGCCTATACAATGGTGCGGCTAATCTATGGATTTTTACAGCTAACGGCCACAAGGGGGCGTTCTAAATCTATGGATTTTACCGATCCACCACCTTACACCTCATTCTGACATACAGCGAGCGAGCGAACCGGCAACAAAATCATGTGCGAAACTGTCCTTATATGCAGCATTGCGATTTTATCACGGGTATATTCCAAACCACTCAAATGAACTTGTTTAGCGGTTGGACGGCCCGTTTCACACCCCATCCTGACATACAGCGACGCGAGCGAGTGAAAGTGATTAGAATGCATTCATTTCAATCAGGCTGTCCTGACATGCCGCGAGCGACGTTTTGCTGGCAGCGATGACGCTGGCCCCTCAAAAAATCACCCGAACCCTTACATATGGTAATTAAACATTAAAACACCTGCGGCTTATAGTCCAGTGCGGCTTGTATATGTACACAATTGGTTTTTACCCTAAATTTAGCTGGTGTGGCTTATATTCAGGTGCGCTTTATAGTCCGGAAATTACGGTACACTTTTTAACCCCCAAAGTCGACAACTAGTTGAAGCTCGTACTTATTTCACAGCTCTTGTTGCCACAATGCTAAATATACCTCAAATGGAATATTATGCAACTGAAGTTATTGTTTTGCCTCCCTTGTCCCTTTAGGTGAGAATGAGATCTCTGAGACCTCCTTCTGCTCAGATGAAGGGATGTCTTCCTCATTTTAGTCATCGTGCTCCGCATCAAGTGCCGCCAAATCCACGTCAAGTAGCTCCACTGTAATTTTAGAGAGCACCAAAACATGGAAAAGGAAACTGGTAGAAGGACCACCTGACAGCAAGGTGGCAAAAGATGTGAGTTCATAGGTTGCTGGTTGATGTCAGGCATTTTCAAAATGTGCGGTAGGTTTACATGTGATATCTGTATTGCAGACGGTCTACGTAGCTTTGCACCAAAAACCAGGGGGTGAGGATGTATTCAAAGAGTACAACAAAACCAAAAGCCTTTCTGATCAAACAAGAAGGAAACTCGTAAACATCTTGGTGGCAGATATGGTCGAGACTCATGGGTAAGTGACCAATACAATATACTCTACTTCCTTAACTGAAATACTTACTAATTTTGGTTATGTTAAACTCATCCATCCTCTTCTCAACCGTTTACACCGTTAAAAATAGCTTGAACTGTATTTCAAACTGACCTTGTTATCTCTCTCGCTATATTGCAGGAAAGTCCCACCGGTCAATGTCCGTGTTACCTATGCCCTTGGAATAGTCACCATTTTCCCCAATTTGAAGGATCTGTCTTCACCAACTGGTTATGTGAGTTACAGTATATAGCAGGAACCTAATTTAATTAGTATGTTAGGAATTCCTAACTTGGTATCAGGATCCTGAGTTTGGCAGGGGATATTGTTGTCCTCATCACATTTAGCTCAGGTCTACATTTTTGGACTAACTTTAGAATTTCAAAACAAAAATCATTTCACACCTTTCTTCCCTGTGTAGCACACATTGTTAACACATTGAGACAAAAACGAAAAAAATAGATATATTGAAAGATATATTCATATTTTTGGTCTGATGTTGCCTTGTTTTACAGGAACAGTTCTATGATCTTGCCAGTGGACAGGGTTACCTGGGCTACAGATTGAAAACAGTGCAGCGCAACATGAGAAGTGCCTCCAAAGAAAGCGCGGAGGAGCTCCAAGTCTTCTCATCAAGATGGCCCCAAGAGTCAGCGTGAGACATCTACACCCGCACAGCTGTCAGGTGATGAATGCAGAGAAGCAATATCCATGACGAAGCATTCAGCCGACCAATCAGTTGTCAAGGAGAAAATGAAGGCAACGTTCAAGCACCGACAGAGTATGCTACACGATCAAGACCAGTCTGCACTCGTCCTAGATCACTTCTCCCGATTCTTGGATACACCAGGCTTGGTGAGCACAATGGAGACTAGCTAGATGTACTAATAATTACATGTCATGAATTGTGCGTAATGTTTGGACATTGTTTCTGTGTGCTAGATTGACCAAGACTTCAGAATGATCTTTGGAGAAGACATATCCCGCAAGTTTATCGAGAAATGGCCAACCTTCTACAAATCTAGGGTCTTTACTGCATGCAAAGACCTTCGCCCTGGTACTCATGTGGACGATCTTTTGACTGCTCAGGAGGAATCAAATGATTCTGGTAAGTGTACATTTAATGTGGGTGTTTGTTTACCAGTCCTCATCTGCACCTATGAGCTTTGACTGTACTCATGGGATGTGGGTGTGGCCCTTCTAATCCACTAGGATGGGACAGTGACTTGGCAGCGCTCCTCCTGCTTGTTCATCTCTTGCCTCCAACTGCAAAAGGAAGGAAGACTGGAAAAGTCAGTGCCAGTGATGCTGCTGGTCATGTGATCAAGTTTGTGAAGGTATGTTCTACACGTGGATGAAGAATGATTGTTGATTTAACCTCTGATTTGATACTCTAGGTCTGCCTAGAGTATCTCCCCTTCACAGCTCTTGAAAAGAAGCATCTCTGGGGGATAGATAAACAATTTGGTACTGTATATTTTATTCACTGTAATTCTAGGAAGAGACCAATATTGTACCAGATTGATCATTTAAAATGTTTTTTTTAACCAAGCAGAGTGCTGCTTCAGTTTTAATGTACTTCTATATGGTTGAATAGACATGATCATCCATGCTAAGAGCTTACGCCAGCCCTCCATACGCCAAAAAACTACAGTTAACTTACATGCATGTAATTTTGAGATGATGCCTGTCCAGGGAAGGTGGAAAATGTTTTCTGTCTCTTGGGTGTGAGCACACACAAACACAAGAACAATTTCTTCTTCATCGCTCTATAGGTCGGGACGAGCATTAACGCGTTCCTCAGCAAAGTTGGATCAACACAGCCCTTTCTCCTCGCGGTCGGAGAAAAGCAGAGCAGTATCCAGAAGTTTTACATCGTCCTGGACCAGAAGGCCATTCCGTGCATGGTACAAACATCTGTGGCTGCCTTTGACGAACTCTTTAAGGCACACTTTGTGTTTGCTGTGTCCTACGACGAGGCCTTGACCAGCTTCTTCACCTTCCTTCAAACTACCGTGTATGGCATTGATGTGGGAACTGCCAAGGAGAGTCCAAGAGTCAAAGAAATCAGGGTGCGACTTCACAACATTGAGGTTTAGGGAGAACATTGAAAGATGTTTACATGCTACATTTGTAAGTTAGAGCACAGCACTAGTTCAGCTTTGTTCCAACATTTGAAGTTTACTCATGCTTTGTACCCAGGCCGTACGTTGCGTTTAAAATGCGGTGAACATGGGTGTTCATCTGTTTTTTACACTTATTGTGGATTCAAGAAACATTTATTGAGAGTACATGGAGACTGTGTAGCCTCTGGATCTACTGATCATTTTGACTCTGTTGATACTCCTGCTGTTACTACTCATACTGATACCACTACAAATGTTGACGTAGTTGGTCATTCACTGCCAAATGCAGCTCCTATTGAAAAAAGGCAATGGATATGTGTAGCTCTATTATGGCTCAAGTACAAGCATCTGGAGTCCCTGAAAGTACTGTGCAATGTTTAGCTAGTTCAATGGAGGAGCTTGTCAAAGATGTCCATGTTCAAGCACAGGAGGCCGTTCTTAAGTGCCTTTCATCTGAAGTAACTGAACACGCCCTAGATAAAGTTAGAAACTGTTTTGAGCAGCTTGAAAATCGATTCTCACTCCTCAATACTGAAACTAAGAGGCAAAGATATTTTGAAAATAAATGGAAAATTGTTGAGCCCAAGGAACATGTTCTCGGTGTGCGTTATGATGTCCGCAAAGATAGAACAGGTCTATACAGTCAAATTCCAGTCAATGACAAATTTATGTATGTACCCATTTTGGGAACTCTTGAGTCAATGTTTACCAACCAGGAACTCTGCAACTGTTTTCAGGAAGTAAAGCTTCATCAAGATGGCATTTTCAAAGACATTAATGATGGTTCATACTTCCGAAATCATTCATTATTTGCACAGCAAGAACATGCGCTTCAGATTCAGCTATATTACGATGATTTCGAAACAGCCAATCCGCTCGGATCTAAAAAAGGAATACACAAACTCGGTTGTATTTATTTCATTTTAAGAAATTTACCACCCAAGCTAAATTCTGTTTTGATGAACATTCACCCTGTGGCACTTTTCCATTCAGAGGACTTGAAGAAGTATGGGTTTGGTCCAATCCTACAGCCTCTTGTGAGAGACTTAAAAGTTTTAGAGACACAGGGACTCCAGACGCCCTTTTCAGATACACCGTTGAAGGGGTCCGTTATTCAGGTTACTGGTGATAATTTGGCTATACATGGCCTTTTTGGCATGGTTGAGTCGTTCAGTGCAACTTACTGTTGCCGATTTTGTTTAACCGACAAAGCAAGCTTGCAGTCAGTCTTTATTGAGGATGACCCAGATTTAATTCTTCATTCTGTTTGTACTGTACATTCAATTTCAGAAAGGATTCAGAGCTTTAACTATGGATACAGTGAGAGAAAGAACAGACCTAGTACACTCAAAGTTGACGATGGTAGCAACGACCTTGGTCTCAATGCCATTCAGTCATGGTGCCTCCTGCGTAATACTCCCTTGATTTTTGGAGATCTAGTTGACCAGGACAGCAGTTTTTGGAACGTGATTCTACTTTTGATTCAGATCGTTAACATTGTATTTTCACCTATCATAACAAAAGGAATGACTTATTTTTTGAAGCACTTAATTTCTGACCATCACAAACTGTTCAAATCTGTATTTACAGATAAGAGGCTGATCCCAAAGCATCATCTGATGATTCATTATCCCAGATGTATCAGGAAAATAGGTCCACTTATACACATGTGGTGTATGAGGTTCGAGGGGAAACACAATTTCTTTAAGAGGTCTGTGAAGAACTTTAAAAATATAACCAAAACACTAGTAAAGAAACATCAGAATCAATTGGCTTTTCATTGGGAGAATTTTTATTTCCAAAGATTTACATTTGGTCCCCTTAAGTATGTATTAATTAGTGAGCTAGAGGGCGGTGAGGTCTTGGAGGCTTGTGTAACTTTGAATGCATCTAGTGTCCCCACTACTTCCTGGGTGAAAAATTATGGAACAGAGTACCACATTGGAATGTATGTTTGCACTCATGTTGAAAATGAAATGCCTATTTTCAATAAGATTGTCAATGTCATTATTAAGGATGAAGAAGCATTGTTTTTGACCACTAAGGTCATTACGATGTATTTTGACGATTACTTGAATGCTTTCAGTATTGGTGAGGTGGATGATGTGTTCACTGTCATTAGTGTGTCTCAGTTGGTGTATTATAGACCGTATGACAGGCAGTTTTCAACTGAGAATGATGAGAGGACATACATTGTGCCCTATTGCAGTTTTGTCTGATCCCAAGTGCAGAACTTTTATTTTTATGGAATGTGCCATTTTATTATTTCATGTACAAAGTACATGGCTGGGTCAATAAAGATGACTTAACAACCATTTCTGCAATTTCTCTTGTATGTATTTAGGCTAAGTGGGAAAACTGTTTTGTTGTATCCACACTACACAGGGTTGTTCTTAACACTGTATTTTAACACCCAACACCAGTGTAGTGTGAATACAACATTTTTGGTGTTAATTGTTACATTGTGGAGTGTTGAATCACTGCAAATTTGGTGTTAAATCAACAAAAAATTGGTGTTGAATCAACACAAATTTGGTGTTTAATCAACAAAAATTTGGTGTAAAATTTTTAACACCATCAAAAGTGTTACTTTAACACTCAATAGAGTGGATGCATATGCACACTTTGCTGGTGTTAAAATTAACACTGTGGGTGTTAATTTAACACTAGTGATTTTGCAGTGTATTGATTGATTGATTGATTGATTGACTGAGAATGTTCACTATGTGAAGCGCATTGAGTTGCATCTTGTAAGAAATGCGCTATACAAATAACATTTGATTTGATGATTTGATTTGATACTTCCGGAAATGGAGATTGAAGCTTAGCGAGGCAAAGACGGTGTCGGCTGCCTTCCACCTTAAAAACAGGAAGGCTAAATGTGAGCTTAGAGTACACCTAGATGGAACTCCCCTGCCATGTTCCGCTGAGCCAATCTATCTCGGCGTGACATTGGACAGGACGCTCACGTTTCGCCGACACCTCGAGTCACTGCGCAAGAAGTTAACAGCTCGTGTGGTGTTGATGAGGCGACTGGTTGGCTCGGGCTGGGGCGCCGGCGCAAGGACCTTGCGCACGGCAGCCCTAGCCCTCGTTTATTCAACTAGTGAATAATGCGCCCCAGTATGGTGTCGCAGTGCCCACACCCGCCTCATCGCCTCGCCTATAAACGAAGCCTTGCGCATTGTGACAGGATGCCTGCGTCCTACCCCCGTGGACAACCTTCCCATCCTAGCAGGCATCCAGCCCGCAGGCCTCCGCCACATGGGAGCCACAGCACGTCTCGCCTGCCGGGCCGTGGAGCTTAATAACCATCTGCTCCATGATAGGCTCACTATAACAGCGGAGCCCTCCCAGCGTCTTAAGTCGAGACACCCATTTGTGCCTGCCGCACAGGATCTCAGGCAGCAATGCAGAGATCTTAACATCAGTGCGGCAGGATGGGCGGATTATATGTGGCGTGCAGAGTGGGAGGCTAACACCTCCAAACTCCGTGACCACATCCCAGTCGCCGGCCCTGAGCCCCTCGGGATGGACTTGCCAAGGCTATCCTGGGTGAGGCTCAATCGTCTCCGGACCGGCGTCGGGCGTTTCCGCTCATCAATGCACAGATGGGGCTTGGCCCCAAATGCGTCGTGCGAGTGTGGCGCAGAGGACCAAACCGCAGACCATGTTATCCTGGATTGCCCGGTGTACCACCCACCCAACGGGATGCATGGTCTGTCGGTATTAGATGACGAGACGATGACGTGGCTTCTGGAGGGGTGTCCAGAAATATAGCCCGGGTGAGCCCCTCAACCAGGTCTCGGGGTGGTAAAAGGGTAGCCCCTCGGCCCCGAGCCTGGTGGAGTGGAAAACAACAACCCATACGCCGAAGAAGATGTGTTATTGCTAATTAATTGTTGTTAATTAAATCATCATATGTGGTTGTGGTATCGTTCATGTTATGGTAGAAATGTTCAGTGTGATTCTCTCATTTCTTTGAGGCCTTTTTGTTAATGATTAGCAACGTTTGTGGGAGCTGATAGTATCATGTTTTTCCTCATGAAATGTTTAAAGGTCACTTTGAGTCAAGAAATAGGGTCAGGGTGTCTTAAATATTATTATTATCTGACTGACAATCTACCTAAGGTATAAGCTACTTTTTTGGGGCACTAAATAGGATAAATGACCTTGCATTTTAGACATACTGTACCTTCCTGAAAAGATAAGAGCCTGTCTCTATAATAGTCTGTCTCTATAACAGTCTGTCTCTATAACAGCCTGTCTCTATAATAGCCTCTCTCTATAATAGTCTGTCTCTATAACAGCCTGTCTCTATAATAGTCTGTCTCTATAACAGCCTCTCTCTATAACAGCCTCTCTCTATAATAGTCTGTCTCTATAACAGTCTGTCTCTATAATAGTCTGTCTCTATAATAGTCTGTCTCTATAACAGCCTCTCTCTATAATAGTCTGTCTCTATAATAGTCTGTCTCTATAATAGTCTGTCTCTATAATAGTCTGTCTCTATAACAGCCTCTCTCTATAACAGCCTCTCTCTATAATAGTCTGTCTATATAATAGTCTGTCTCTATAACAGCCTGTCTCTATAATAGTCTGTCTCTATAATAGTCTGTCTCTATAACAGTCTGTCTCTATAATAGCCTGTCTCTATAATAGTCTGTCTCTATAATAGTCTGTCTCTATAACAGTCTGTCTCTATAATAGTCTGTCTCTATAACAGTCTGTCTCTATAATAGCCTGTCTCTATAATAGTATGTCTCTATAATAGCCTGTCTCTATAATAGTCTGTCTCTATAATAGTCTGTCTCTAAAATAGTCTGTCTCTATAATAGTCTGTCTCTATAACAGTCTGTCTCTATAACAGCCTCTCTCTATAATAGTCTGTCTCTATAATAGTCTGTCTCTATAATAGTCTGTCTCTATAATAGCCTGTCTCTATAATAGTCTGTCTCTAAAATAGTCTGTCTCTATAAGAGCCTGTCTCTAAAATAGTATGTCTCTATAAGAGCCTGTCTCTATAATAGTATGTCTCTATAATATCCTGTCTCTATAACAGTCTGTCTCTATAACAGTCTGTCTCTATAACAGTCTGTCTCAATAATAGTCTGTCTCTATAACAATCTGTCTCTATAACAGTCTGTCTCTATAATAGTCTGTCTCTATAACAGCCTCTCTCTATAATAGTCTGTCTCTATAATAGTCTGTCTCTATAATAGCCTGTCTCTATAACAGTCTGTCTCTATAATAGTCTGTCTCTATAACAGCCTCTCTCTATAATAGTCTGTCTCTATAATAGTCTGTCTCTATAACAGCCTCTCTCTATAACAGTCTGTCTCTATAACAGTCTGTCTCTATAATAGTCTGTCTCTATAATAGTCTGTCTCTATACTAGTCTGTCTCTATAATAGTCTGTCTCTATAATAGTCTGTCTCTATAACAGCCTCTCTCTATAATAGTCTGTCTCTATAACAGCCTGTCTCTATAATAGCCTGTCTCTATAATAGTCTGTCTCTATAACAGTCTGTCTCTATAACAGCCTGTCTCTATAACAGCCTGTCTCTATAATAGTCTGTCTCTATAATAGTCTGTCTCTATAATAGTCTGTCTCTATAAAAGTCTGTCTCTATAATAGTCTGTCTCTATAACAGCCTCTCTCTATAACAGCCTCTCTCTATAATAGTCTGTCTATATAATAGTCTGTCTCTATAACAGCCTGTCTCTATAATAGTCTGTCTCTATAATAGTCTGTCTCTATAACAGTCTGTCTCTATAATAGCCTGTCTCTATAATAGTCTGTCTCTATAATAGTCTGTCTCTATAACAGTCTGTCTCTATAATAGTCTGTCTCTATAACAGTCTGTCTCTATAATAGCCTGTCTCTATAATAGTATGTCTCTATAATAGCCTGTCTCTATAATAGTCTGTCTCTATAATAGTCTGTCTCTAAAATAGTCTGTCTCTATAATAGTCTGTCTCTATAACAGTCTGTCTCTATAACAGCCTCTCTCTATAATAGTCTGTCTCTATAATAGTCTGTCTCTATAATAGTCTGTCTCTATAATAGCCTGTCTCTATAATAGTCTGTCTCTAAAATAGTCTGTCTCTATAAGAGCCTGTCTCTAAAATAGTATGTCTCTATAAGAGCCTGTCTCTATAATAGTCTGTCTCTATAATAGTATGTCTCTATAATATCCTGTCTCTATAACAGTCTGTCTCTATAACAGTCTGTCTCTATAACAGTCTGTCTCAATAATTGTCTGTCTCTATAACAATCTGTCTCTATAACAGTCTGTCTCTATAATAGTCTGTCTCTATAACAGCCTCTCTCTATAATAGTCTGTCTCTATAATAGTCTGTCTCTACACTGCTTCCTGCTTCTGAGTAGATTAGACGTGTTTCTCCCTCGCTCCTCTCATACCACTGCTTTCCTGCTTTTTTCTTGCTTCTTTTTTATAGTTTTAACATTTTTTTAATATAGCTGTTATTCCTACCATGCCTGCTATCTGTCAAAGTTGTGTGGATCTTTCAAAGAGAGTAGACTTATTGGAATATACTCTCCAGGGGCGACTCTCCGCACTCGAGAATCGCTACGCTAATGGTTCTCCACCCACGCAAGCCATTGAAGAGGATTTAAATCAAAATTCACACTTCCCAAAGCTAACGAGGCAGGTGACAGCTGCAAAATTCACTGGACAGATGAATTATCCCCCGAAACTACTGAAAAGCAGCCAACTGAAGTCCTCGTTAGCACCGCTAGCATCATTAGCAACAGGTAGGCCCGAGCCATGGGCTTGCATGACTAAACAGAGCCGAGATAGGAGTCTGAGACACCGGCCCGCGGAGCAGCGAGCTGGCATGACTCCCAAGGCCCGAGATAAGAACATCAGAGTCACGCCAAGATTTCCCAGGCCTGGGAATCACGTGACTCCCCGGCCCCCCCCGGTGACTCCCCGGCCCGCAGACACGAGCTCAAGGTCACCCCCTCCTTCTTCTACTTCTCTGTGTGACATGCAGCGGATGAAACAGACTTCACCTCCAAAAGATACTTTGTTGATTGGAGACTCGGCGATCAGAAACGTAAGAGGTAAAAAATTACATATCCACTGTCTTCCTAACCTAACGGTCTCAGAAATAACAAAAGATTTGGAAGAAACACTGTCTAAAAACCCAGACACAAAGCGTCTTGTATTACATGTGGGACAAACCGATTCACGTAAAATGGGCTCAGTAGACTTGAGACGTGATTTCATGGAACTTTTCAATAGACTTGACAAGCTTAAGATTGAGACATTCATCTGTGGACCGCTACCCACTGTTGACAGAGGTAACCTGGAATTCAGCCGGCTCCTAAGCCTTAATACGTGGCTCTCTGCTGCGTGCCAACTTAAAAGGCTGAAATTCATTGACCACTGGAACATATTCTGGAGGCAGAGAGACCTATTCAAAAGAGATGGCCTCCACTTAAACAGATCGGGAGAATACCATTTGATGAACAACATACTCTTCAACCTCATAAACTCTGCTCCCCCTTCCCTCGCTCTTGAACCAACTGAAAGGCCTACAGTGCAGGATTCTTCAGACTCAGCACAGGCAGCTGAACTGCTCACAGTGGATAAACTCTCCCCACAGTCCTGCGACTCATCACAGCCCCTTTTCTCTCCCCCCACCCTCCCTCCCTGCCCCCGACCCCCCAAACCACTCTGCCCCCGACCCCCCAAACCACTCTACCCCCAACTCCCAGAGACACTCATCCACTGAGTCCACTGAGCTCTCCTTCCTCCAACTCACGCCGTTCCTGCCTTTCTCAGCTAGGTTAGAGAAAATGGTGAAGACAGGAGTAGAGCTCACCCCGAAAGCTGCTCCATCTCAGGCAACTCTCCATTCTACAACACCTGGCCCCACACTCCCTGTGACGCCAGCCTCATCAACAATGCCAGCCTCATCAACAATACCCATCGCCCTACCCCGCCACAGGATGCTATCTACAACACCCATCCCCATCCCCCGGATGACACCCAGAATCAGTTGATGTTCTAACAGTCCCTGCTTCCATAGAGTTGATACCATTGACATTCCTGATATAAAGCTGGGACTCTCAACTCTTGCTATCCCTGTTCATATCAGTAACAGAACAGTTAATTGCAAGTCTGAATGCTTTATACACCCCTCAAATTTAATTTCTGTACCCTGCCACACACAGCCCACACAGAGACCAAACACAAAACCACTCAAGCTAGCACTTTTCAATGCCAGATCCTTAGCTAATAAGTCTCTCTTAATCAACGACTTGATTAGCTCCTATGAACTAGATTTCTTATTTATCACTGAGACCTGGTTAGATAAAGATAACAAGACACCAATTCTTATTGAGTCAGCACCCCCCAATTTTAGAACCTTAGATGTCGTTAGATCCCACAAAAAAGGTGGTGGAATCGCCTCTTTCTTCCGAGACAGTTTTAACTGCAAACAGAAATCCTTCGGGGAATTTTTATCATTTGAATATCTTTCAGTTGTTTTTAAATGTTCCACTCGAATTATTTTTATAATTTTATACAGACCACCCCAATACTCTACTAGCTTCTTTAATGAACTTACAGAGCTTCTCTCCATCATTACTACTGAATTTAATGGTCTGATCATTGCTGGTGATTTCAATATTCATGTAGATAACTCAGAGGACAACAAAGCCAAAGAACTCTCTGTTCTGTTAGATGTTTTTGAACTTCAACAACATGTGAACCTCCCTACTCATAATCGAGGTCACACTCTGGACCTTATCATCACCAAAGGCCTAGATATTTCAAATGTTGTTGTAACTGACATTGCCCTGTCTGACCACTGTTGCATATTCTTTGACGTATCTATCTTTCCTGTTATTCAAACTATGTCTAAAACTATTTCCAAACGATATATCAATGAAAAGACCAGTGCACTGTTCACACAGGCCTTTTCCCTAGCCCCCCCACCCCAAACTTCTATTCCAACCTCAGTAAATGACCTTCTACACGATTTCAACTTAAAAATCACAAAAACCATTGATGATATTGCACCCATTAGATCCAAATGCATCTCTGGTAAGCAAAAAGCTCCCTGGAGAACTGCCCCATCCGTAAAGACTCAAAAAAGAGAATGTCGTAAAGCAGAGCGCAGATGGAGAAAAACAAACCTTCAAGTCCACTATGATATCTATAAAGAGAATCTTCAGAACTATAACTTAGAAATAAGAAGTGCCAGGCAATCATTTTTCTCTAAGATCATAAACAATAACATAAATAATGCCCGCATCCTTTTCAGAACTGTTGACAGACTAACAAATCCCCCAACACCCATTGCTCAGGAATTTCACTCAACTAGTAAATGCAATGAGCTTGCATCCTTTTTTAACAATAAAATAGAAACCATTAGACAAGGCATTAGGTCTTCTGTGTCAGGCATGAAAAACATGTCCCCATTAACAACCCCAAATAGGGCGGACATAACAACCATGTCACAATTTAACACCATTGATTACAAGACCCTAGATAAAATCATGTCACGTCTTAAACCATCCACCTGTGCCCTTGATGTCCTGCCAACAAGCTTTTTTAAAAACATATTTAGCTGCATGGCAGGCGAACTAATACAAATAATTAACACCTCCCTTTCATCAGGAATCTTCCCTGAAGCCCTGAAAACTGCAGTTATTAAGCCTCTACTAAAAAAGAACGGCCTAGACCCATTTGTACTAAACAACTACAGACCCATATCAAACCTTCCCTGTACAGGAAAAATTATTGAAATGGTTGCCCACGAACAACTTAGCAATTATTTGACCCTAAATGATCTCTTTGATGACTTTCAATCAGGCTTTCGCCCCCTACATAGCACTGAAACGGCCCTTATTAAGGTCCTTAATGACATTCGCGTAAACACAGACTCCGGAAAAATCTCAGTTTTGGTACTACTAGATCTTAGTGCTGCCTTTGACACTGTAGACCATGACATTCTAATAGATAGACTAAAAACCTGGGTAGGACTCTCGGGCACTGCCCTAAACTGGTTTAGATCCTACCTACAGGACAGAAGCTACTATGTCTCCATTGGCAACTTTGTATCTGACCAAATTAAAATGACATGTGGGGTTCCCCAAGGGTCAATCCTTGGCCCCCTTCTATTCAATCTCTACATGCTTCCATTGGGACACATCATAAAAAAGAACAAAATTGCCTACCACAACTATGCGGATGACACTCAAATCTACATAGCCCTCTCACCGAACGACTATAGTCCCATTGACAATCTCTGTAATTGCATTGAGCAAATAAACGCCTGGATGACACAAAACTTCCTCCAACTAAACAAGGACAAAACAGAGATAATTGTATTCGGTGCACCTGACAAAAGATCGAAAGTCAGTGCAAAACTTGATTCTCTCTCTCTTCACAGTAAAAAACAGGTCAGAAATCTTGGTGTAATTCTAGACTCCGATCTAAACTTCAACAGCCACATAAACTCAATAACTAAATCAGCCTACTATCACCTGAAAAACATAACAAGAATGAGAGGTTTCATGTCCAAGCAAGACCTTGAAAAACTCATCCATGCATTTGTTTCGAGTAGACTTGATTATTGTAATGGTCTACTAACAGGCCTATCTAAAGGAGCTGTTCGTAAATTGCAGCTCATCCAAAACGCCGCTGCTAGGGTCCTAACAAAAACAAAGAAATTTGAACACATTACACCAATCCTGAGATCCCTGCACTGGCTACCAGTCTCTCAGAGAATTGAATTCAAAATCCTCCTAATTACATACAAATCACAAAATGGTCTTGGACCAAAATACATATCAGATCTCCTCCCACCCTATATTCCCGCAAGGTCCCTAAGGTCAGCTGAGACAAATCAGCTAATAATTCCAAGAGTAAAAACAAAACACGGTGCAGCAGCTTTCAGTCACGCTGCTGCATGCTCCTGGAACAAACTCCCTGAAGAAATCAAACAGGCCCAAACACTTAAAATATTTAAATCTAAGCTAAAAACCTTCATGTTTTGCACCAGTTATGATTAAACACAAACACTTCTATCAATGTCTTTTTTCCATTAACTATTGTCTTTTTAAATGTTTTATCTATTTACTTCTTATATTTGCTTTTATTCATTGTAATTTTTATTTTCTTATGCTCCTCTTGTGGAGGGATGTGGAGGGATATGGAGTGGTGTAGAGGGATGTAGAGGGATGTAGAGGGATGTAGAGGGATGTGGAGGGATGTAGAGGGATGTAGAGATATGTGGAGGGATGTAGAGGGATGTGGAGGGATGTAGAGGGATGTGAAGGGATGTGGAGGGATGTAGAGGGATGTAGAGTGATGTGGAGGGATGTAGAGGGATGTAGAGGATTGTAGAGGAATGTGGAGGGATGTAGAGGGGTGTAGAGGGATGTAGAGGGATGTAGAGGAATGTGGAGGGATGTAGAGGGTTGTAGAGGGATGTGGAGGGATGTAGAGGGGTGTAGAGGAATGTAGAGGGTTGTAGAGTATGTAGAGGGATGTAGAGGGATGTGGAGGGATGTAGAGGGATGTGGAGGGATGTAGAGGGATGTAGAGGGATGTAGAAGGATGTGGAGGGATATGATTAAACACAAACACTTCTATCAATGTCTTTTTCCCATTAACTATTGTCTTTTTAAATGTTTGATCTATTTACTTCTTATATTTGCTTTTATTCATTGTAATTGTTATTTTCTTATGCTCCTCTTGCTGTATTTTTAAATAATGCATGTAAAGCACTTTGAATTGCCCCTGTTGTATGAAATGTGCTATACAAATAAACTTGCCTTGCCTTGCCTTGCCTTGCCTATAATAGCCTGTCTCTATAATAGCCTGTCTCTATAACAGTCTGTCTCTATAATAGTCTGTCTCTATAACAGCCTCTCTCTATAATAGTCTGTCTCTATAATAGTCTGTCTCTATAACAGCCTCTCTCTATAACAGTCTGTCTCTATAACAGTCTGTCTCTATAATAGTCTGTCTCTATAATAGTCTGTCTCTATAATAGTCTGTCTCTATACTAGTCTGTCTCTATAATAGTCTGTCTCTATAATAGTCTGTCTCTATAACAGCCTCTCTCTATAATAGTCTGTCTCTATAACAGCCTGTCTCTATAATAGTCTGTCTCTATAACAGTCTGTCCCTATAACAGCCTGTCTCTATAATAGTCTGTCTCTATAACAGTCTGTCTCTATAACAGCCTGTCTCTATAACAGCCTGTCTCTATAATAGTCTGTCTCTATAATAGTCTGTCTCTATAAGAGCCTGTCTCTATAATAGTCTGTCTCTATAATAGTCTGTCTCTATAATAGTCTGTCTCTGAAACAGTCTGTCTCTATAACAGTCTGTCTCTATAATAGTCTGTCTCTATAACAGTCTGTCCCTATAACAGCCTGTCTCTATAATAGTCTGTCTCTATAATAGTCTGTCTCTATAATAGTCTGTCTCTGAAACAGTCTGTCTCTATAACAGTCTGTCTCTATAATAGTCTGTCTCTATAACAGTCTGTCCCTATAACAGCCTGTCTCTATAATAGTCTGTCTCTATAATAGTCTGTCTCTATAATAGTCTGTCTCTATAACAGTCTGTCTCTATAATAGTCTGTCTCTATAACAGTCTGTCTCTATAATAGCCTGTCTCTATAACAGCCTCTCTCTATAATAGTCTGTCTCTATAATAGCCTGTCTCTATAACAGCCTCTCTCTATAATAGTCTGTCTCTATAATAGTCTGTCTCTATAACAGCCTGTCTCTGAAACAGTCTGTCTCTATAATAGTCTGTCTCTATAACAGTCTGTCTCTATAATAGTCTGTCTCTATAACAGTCTGTCTCTATAATAGTCTGTCTCTATAACAGCCTGTCTCTATAACAGTCTGTCTCTATAATAGCATGGTACTCTCTTGTGTTGAGGTAAATAAAAGCCATGCACATTAAGTTCAGAATATATTTCAAGATCCTTCTGCTTGTTTATAAAGCTCTCACTGGCACAGCACCAGAATATGTTCAGACCTTTCGCTAGCAGATCAGCCCAATAGAGCTCTCTGGTCATCTGACGCTGTTTTTTTCTGTGTACCACATGTAAGGCGGTGAGGCTGCATTCTCATTTTATGCTCCCAAATTGTGGAATGCACTGCCAGTTTACATTAGGAATGCAACCTCAGCACATATGTTCAAGTCAAGGCTAAAACCCCATCTTTTTAATATTGCCTTTAAATGACTAAATAATTATATTATGATTATATAATGATTGGAGCACTTTCAGCTGCAACGCTTGCAGGAAAAGCGCTATACAAATAAAAGTTATTATTATTATTACTGTACAGCTTTTACACTCTTTGATTATGAATTGTTTTAGAGTGAATAAAGCAGCATCCGCACACTGAAATCTGTGCAAAAATCATAATTTTATTGCAAGCTTTCGGTCATAGACCTTCTTCAGGCATAAAGCAGTGACAAGTGAATGCAGGACTATAAAGGGTTCAAACAGCATCACTTTATTAGCCAATGCACAACACACGTGTCAAATATCTCACCTAATGGCTAGACATCTGGGGAATTGTAGTCCTAGATTTAGTGGACTACAAAAACACGTACACAACTGAACTGAACAGAAATACAAACATAACACTGAGACAACAAACTATAAATATAAGAAAGTGATCTTAAAACTGTAGTTTGTTACATTGAGGCTCTTCAACCTTTAAACTTTCATAACATAAAAAATAAGAAAATCACATTTAAACCCCCCCCCCCCCCCCCCCCCCCATCATTAAACAATGTCAATGTGTCCACACAGGACAGAATGGCTTCTCTCCTGTGTGTATTCTCTGATGCCTCTTTAGAGCGTCTGCGTGACTGAAACTCTTCCCACACTGGGAGCAGTAGAATGGCTTCTCTGGTGTCTCTTTAGGTGTCCTGCCTGACTGAAACTCTTCCCACACTGGGAGCAGTAGAATGGCTTCTCTCCTGTGTGTGTTCTCTGATGCCTCTTTAGGGATCCTGCCAGACTGAAACTCTTCCCACACTGGGAGCAGCAGAATGGCTTCTCTCCTGTGTGTATTCTCTGGTGCCTCTTTAGAGCGTCTGCCTGACTGAAACTCTTCCCACACTGGGAGCAGCAGAATGGCTTCTCTCCTGTGTGTATTCTCTGGTGTTTCTTTAGGTTTCCTGCATCACTGAAACTCTGCCCACACTGGGAGCAGCAGAATGGCTTCTCTCCTGTGTGTATTCTCTGGTGTTTCTTTAGGTTTCCTGCATCACTGAAACTCTGCCCACACTGGGAGCAGCAGAATGGCTTCTCTCCTGTGTGTATTCTCTGATGGCTCTTTAGGTCTCCTGCCCGACTGAAACTCTTCCCACACTGGGAGCAGCAGAATGGCTTCTCTCCTGTGTGTATTCTCTGGTGTGTCTTTAGTGTGCTCATACAACCAAATCTCTTTCCACACTGAAGACAAGAGTGAGTCTTCTGTCCTCCTTGAGTCTGTGGTTGTGATTTAAGGTGAGTTGGACAAATGAAACTATCACTGCAATCTAAACAGTGGTGATTCTTCTGTCTTGAGCTCCTCCTCCTCCGTCTGTGTTGTTTATGGCTTCCTGATGCGGTGGAGCTGGGCTCCATGTCTGAGTCTGGGTTGGAGCTCTCTCCTGTAAGAATAGGAACATATACAGGATTAGAAACAACATGAGAACAAGTGCTGCTTCCATAGACTCAGCAGTGCCAGAAGTAACACCACATCGCTGGAGTGTTTCTAAAATAATTTATTGCAGCTTATATATTTAGCTTTGGGTATCTGATTAATGGATTAACTGAATCTGTCATAGCTAGGTAGAGTTTGATAAGGACTCCAGGTGGACTCCATTGGCCAATATGGCAGAACCAGGGAGAAACAAATGAAATCTTTGAGAAAGAAGATACAAGAACACAGTGTCTCACAGAGCCACAAGCTAGCAGAAGAAATAGTAGAAAAACAAACAAAACAAAAAACAGGGTGAAAACACTTTGGAGTCAAACTTTCTGAAAACACAAGAGGAGTGTCTAGCCTCCACTAAGAATGTCTTCAATATAGCATATTATATTGCCAAACATAATAGACCATACACAGATCACCATGCAGAAAGCCCTTCTTAAACTCAGACATGCAATTGATACCATTCCTGTGAGTAGTGCAGATTGGGAAAGAGGTTTTTCAGAAATGAATAATGTTGTCACACCTTTGCGCACACAACTGAGAATTGAAAACACCTCAGCTCTTATCTTTATTTAACTAGTTGGACCTCCTCTTGAGTGTTGGAACCCCATGAAATAATGTAAAGAAGTGGGTGCCTACTAGAAGATCTGCTAGTCGTAAACTTGTTTATATTTGTGTGTGTGTAGATGGGCAAATCTATATGTATATATGCATGCAGACATGTTTGAGAGGGAGGGGTGGGTGGAGGGGAGGGAGAAAAACAGAAAATATTCATGCCTTTTTCAATGTATCAATCTTCTATACAGTTTGTATGTCTTGTCTTCTGGTGTTAGTAACGTTAGCTATGTAGCTGGCTAGCTACGGTAGCCTATTGTCATTGTGGTGCTCGCACCTACGTTATCTAGCTCGTAGCTCGCATGCTACGTTAGCATCAATTTAGCTAATCATAACATAGCAGCGAGAGTAACGTTAGTTAGCCATGTAGCTACTAGCTAGCTATGTGTTGTGGTGATGGACAGACTTCTAAATGGCCAGGGTTTTTCCTGCATAGAGAATTATGAGGCGGCCGCCTCCGTCATATTTCTAGCCGCCTCCAGCTCTCGACAAACTGACGGTCGTATTTTCTACAAGCGTTGCACTCGGTGGATTTCTGTCATTTCTAACTGCAATTGCTGCACTGCGCCGACGTGGTGGCGGGGGCGCTGTTTCGCAAATAAGTTAGCTTTCGTTTCTGCTAGCAAAATAGCTGATAGTATGTTGACTGCTCAAGGAGAATACATATTTGAAAGTACAGAATGCCTAAGAGCCTTATATTGCATTATATTACATTATATTTTGAATGGTCATCTGGTGCCTGAATATTGTGTTTTCCTTTACATAAATAATTCCACCATAAATTGATGCAGAAAGGGCACAAATTGGTGCATATTAATTCACCAGAAAGCAAGAAATTAAGTGTTTGATGTTAAAGGACCCCCAGACAGCCCTGCTTCATGGGTCCCCCCCGATGTCAAACACCACTGGTACCACCTCCGCCTCATTTTGAGCCAGGAAAAACCCTGATGGCCATGTTGGCATTCAAGTTGGCTAAACATAGCAGTGAGTCTGCCCTGTGTCTGGGGCTGTTTGACAGAGGCAGTTACAGTAGTAGTAGTAGTAGTAGTAGCAGTTCGCCGAATTAAAGGTGTCTGTGTTTAATTGCGGGCCCACAGACAGCCCCCATACATCAGCTGATCATTTAAAGGGGTGGCCGTAATCGTTAGAAAAATAGTCGTTAGGGACAGCCCTATCAATGACGCAAACAACTTGAGCCAATTCATTGTCACATGCTCATTAACCTAAACGAGCCACTCTCTCATGCTTGTTAAACTAAAATATGTCAGCAGTGTGTCTGGTGATATGTGTTTATAACCTTAGGACTCCAGTTCCCAGTATGCACCAGAAGTAGGGGTGTAACGGATCACCACATATATATATATATATACATACATAACATATTCTACACTCAAACATTAGGCTACATATTAAACAGAAACACACATTCAATGTGTGAATGTGCAATAATACTATGTGCAATATGATAACCCTCGTGCACATAAGGTTCAGAGATAGGAAATGTTAGGATATTTATAGCATAGCATAGAGTACAGCACAGTGTTTTATTTGTATAGTATAGTATAGTGGATAGTGTATATAGCCTTTATTTATGTAAACCATCTCTTTTCCCTTCTTGTTTTTAGTATTTTTTTCCTAGCACCAGGGGAGCCCCCCCTCACAAATTTCGTTGTATGGTACCTGTACTATATTAATGACAATAAAGACCATTCATTCATTAATTCATTCATTCATTCAACTTAAATTATGCAGTAGGAGAGAGGGAGGAGGCACCTGGTTGCAGCAGTGAATCACTGGGCTCTTTAAAGCAGACAAATAAACATGTTTTCTGCTACTTTTAACTATATAATAAAGTGAAAGCTTACTTTAAACATGGTATGAAAAAATTGGCTACATTATCAGAAGTTATCAAGCTGTCTTTTTCGTGCCTCCCGTCAACACTCCCGTCAAATGTGTGGCCATGCTCGTACGACTTTCTCGTTGCACAACGCTTAAACACCGTAACTTTTTTATCAACCACACTTCCAATGACACTGTCCGTCATTGTTATAATTGACAGAGAAGCCAAAGTGTTCCCATACATGGGATTTAAATGACGAGGGAGGCATTTCGAGTTCTTCTCTGTCGCCAACATTAGCAGCACTCGCCATGAAACACTTGGGCTGCGTTCGTAAATTTGCTCTGAGAGCGCCGGAGAGCACAATGGGTCCGACGTCATAAAGGGACCAAGTAATTTGATTGGACAAGAGGCGTTCCATGAATGCTGATCAGATTCCAGAGCGAATTTACGAACGCAGCCTTGTTGTTCTGGATTTTCCCCCCCATTATCAACCTATCATTGCGCTTTAGAGTAAAAGAAAGCACGCAACTGTCGCGTCTATCTTTTCATGGCAACTCTACATTGTGATTTACAAGGGATATTAACTAATATTAAGTAATATTATTACTTGGTTACATTTTGCAATTGATCCGCGGTACACATGCGTGCCGAACCGTGGGGGGCAATCCGTACGGATCACGGATTATCCGTGATCCGTTACACCCCTAACCAGAAGCATGTGCAGAAGTTGCAGATAGGGATGTCCCGATCCGATACTGAGATCGGATATCGACCCGATATTGGTCCTGAATGCTGGATCGGAGATCGGACCAGAAAAAAAAGGCTCCGATCCGATCCTACTGTCATCCGCAGTCAAACTTATGTGTATAAGCGATGAGAGAATAAAAACAGTGAACAGAAACACGTGTCGCAGAAATCCTTCACGCAAGTCCTATATGCGCTTAAAATGCGCATAGCGCTTCACGCGAGTCCTATATGCGCTTAAAATGCGCATAGCGCTGCGCTGTGTGCTTCCGGTTTCATTACAAAGAGGTTAACCCTATGTGCCTGACGTCTAACAACATTCAAATTACTCTAACTTCATATTTTTTCGGATTTCAATGTATGACACATCATTTGAAAGCTTATGATCCGTAGTTCCAATCCACAACACGTCGCATTTGTTGCTTTAATAAAGGCTGGCAGTCTTTAATTTAACTGTTGTTGGTGTGGACTATATACTGGGGAGGTATTTGAATGAATGAATGAATGAATGGTCTTTATTGTCATTGCTACAGTACAGGTACCAAACAACGAAATTTAGGAGGGGTGGCTCCCCTGGTGTTAGGAAAAAAAAAAAAAAAAAAAAAAAAATTCAGGGGTCAAAAAATTTATACAAATATCGGATCGGTATCGGTATCGCCGATACCCGAAGCCCAGGTATCGGTATCGGTATCGGTAGTGAAAAAGTGGGATCGGGACATCCCTAGTTGCAGATACGCAAATGTTATCTGTGTTGGAGTGCCACTTGCTTTGGAGCCAAGGCCTCTGAACAGAGCCACAAGCCATAGTGGTTGAAATCTTTCCCTATGAAATGGGACAACCCTTCAAGACCCTGATACGTCATCAGTAGTGTCATAGAAAAGCATTGACGCTCGGTTTTACACTATTAACGGATCAAAGTCATCAAACAAAAAAGAACAATGCTTCATTATCAGACCATGGCAGAATAGGTGATCTGTAGGCTATCATCCTGTGCTCCTACCCTGCCAGTCTGCACTGAGATAGGAAAACCATGCAAGAACTTCGCGGCTGAACTTAAGGTAAATTTCAGGCATCATCTGCCATCAAAGGGGGGAATGCAACATGAAGTATGTCAAAATGCACCAGTATCATGCACAGATCAGCCTTAAAACATGTAACGTTAGATAGATAACATTAGACACGGAGGGCAGATTTATTTTCATGGCGTTGCGAAATTCGATGTGACAGGAACGCTGGAGAAACAGCCGCTGTTAGTCAGAACATGATATAACCCATCAATAATATTACATAATAACAACTGCTTGGATTAGATTGCGTGTTTTGGTTTAATAAGTGCCATAGCTATAGCGTCATATGCCATCAAAGAGGAGAAATGCGACATGAAATAGGTCCTAACGCGTGACTATCATTCACAAATCAGCCTAATGTTTGATAGATAACTTTACATCAAATCCATCACCCGCTGTCAAACGACACATGTAAGATTTTATTTTTTAATTTTTTTAAACAGGATTGTACATCTGAGAAATGTGAATCGCGCTCCGATGACATGGTGTATTTCTATGGGGAGGCTGTGCCTGGCGCTTCTATTGGACAGGGACGCCGGGGCGCTCATACAATCTCTGCGTTTGTTACAGAGGAACAGGGTGACAAACGCACAGATATGAGTGCTCCATTGTCTTGCTTTTGGTAGTCTAATGGAAGTGCCCAGGTAACAGTTTAGCTATTATTGTCCTCTACTGCTGAGCACCAAAACCCTCAGATCTTAAACTTGGCTGAAGCGCGCTGGACCTTGGAACGTTGTATTTCTATGTTAAGCATAGGCACAGCACATCGGCATATATTGGTTATTTTTAGTTATATATTTTTGGTTATGCTTGTTATAAAAAAAAAGGTCTACAATGCATTGAATGACATTAAACTAAGATAATGAGATCATTTTCATAATTTTTCAAATCTTTATTACCAAGTAATCACAGAGTAAAAAGTAATGACATGTGTGGTTGTCTTCCGCATTGCCTAGAGCGGAATCAGATTTCTGTAGATGATTCGCAATGCATCCTGGGAGGTAGGGTTATGGCTCTGAAATCTAACGTGGTCCCAAAAAATCTCCAAACTGAGCCGTGGATAGCCCTCCCCCTCCCCCCCTAGCCCCCGATGAAAACATGAAACGGAGCAGGAGGGGTGAAACAGAGTCATAGGGGTGAATTGGGATCGGGCCTTACTGTGCATCACGTAGCAGAGCATGGCGAGTTTGAAAAGCTGACCGCAGAGAAGGAGAAGAAAAAGGCAGAGAAAGTGTACAGACACAACTCGGCCAGCCTAGCAAAAAGTTTGTGGAGATTTTAAAAAATACTTTTAAAACATTTAGGCCTAGGCCTCGCTTTATCGGATGCTCTAAATGTCAATTGTCTCATCCACACTAATTTTCTTTTTTTTATTATCCTATTAGTATTAGGCTATTATTTGATAGGTATCGGCAGTATATCGGCCGATATTTCTCATAGATTATCTGTGATCTGTGATATTTCTCATAGATTATCTGTGATCGGTATCGGTGGCAAAAAACCAGAAGTGACAACATCTCTGGGGTCTGTAGAATATAATGACTGAACACAGAGTTCAAGAGAGACTTATCAATGCCACAATACAAGAGACTAAAGAGGCACTGTCAAACTAAGTATTGACTGTTACAGTAGTACACAATTAACACCATAGAGCACTGACTAGGAGTTGTCCAATGAATACCATTTTAACATTAGCAAATTCATCACATGAACTTACCACCCAAATGTGTGTCCTCTATTTCCTCTCCTATCACATATTTCTGCACCACTTCTCCTCCTTCCTCCTCTTCTTTCACCATCACTTCTCCCTCCTCCTCTTCCACTACCACATTCTGTTCCAGTGTTTGACTGCAGTCCTCCAGCTTCACTGCCACCATCTCTGGACCCCGCTGTGTGCTTGTCTGGGCTGGAGAACCACAGTCCGAACCCAGGGAGTCTGTGGACTTGTGTTCAGACATGGTAGCTGGGCTGTGAGGTGGATCTGTGTAGTAAACAAAGGAAGAGGCACATAGTGGAGAGTTAATTTCACAAACATAAAAATTACCAGAAACCTAACAGAAGATATGCACTACTATGAGATGCTGTAGTAAAGCGTCTTCCACATTGACTGAACAGAAGAACAGAAAAGGTGGTCTGGTTTTCTAAGAAGAATGATAAATAAAAGTATGGGGTTAGCTTACCAAACGGGTACATACACCTTACGATCAGTGCCTGGGCCAGCTCCATCTGACCCTAACCCTATCACTGCCTGGGTCAGTCTGACCCTAACCCTATCACTGCCTGGGTCAGTCTGACCCTAACCCTATCACTGCCTGTGTCAGCTCCATCTGACCCTAACCCTATCACTGCCTGGGTCAGCTCCATCTGACCCTAACCCTATTACTGCCTGGGTCAGTCTGACCCTAACGCTATCACTGCCTGGGTCAGCTCCATCTGACCCTAACCCTATTACTGCCTGGGTCAGCTCCATCTAACCCTGACCCCATCACTGTCTGGGTCATTCTGACCCTAACACTATCACTGCCTGGCCAGCTCCATCTGAGCTCCCTTGAGTGGCGTGACCTGGCGGTGGTCTATATGATAGTTTGTTCAGGTTTGTGGTTTTTGGTTGGTTGGTCCGGTAACAGAACCAAAATGTGCGCACTCGTTCACACACATTTATCAACAGTGATTCACACCAATATTTCTCAATAAAAACCAGACCATATGAAATGTAAAGGAAAGGAGGGAAATGGAGAGAACTATCTAAATATCACTTTCCACTCATCCTAACATTAGACAACTTCATAACATTAACTTACCATCCATCTCCTCCACATCCTCTACTCTTTCCTCCTCTTTCACCATCATGTCTTTCTCCACCACTTCTTCTCCTCCTTCCTCTTCTGTCACCATCACTTCCTCCTCCCCCTCTTTCACTACCACATTGAGTTCCAGTGTTTGACTGCAGTCCTCCAGCTTTACTGCCACCATCTCTGGACCCCGCTCTGTGCTTGTCTGGGCTGGAGAACCACAGCCAGAACCCAGGGACTCTGTGGACTTAAGTTCAGACATGGTAGCTGGGCTGTGAGGTGGATCTGTGTAGAGTAAACCAAGGAAGAGGCACATATAGTGGAGAGTTAATTTCACAAACATACGGATAACCAAAAACCTAACAGAGGTTAGGCACTACTATGAATTGTTGTGCTAAAGCATCTTCCACATTGACGGGGCTGCGGCCTGATTCTCTACCCCTCTCTCTGAATGGTGCACTCTACACTGGATGGATTTAAAAGGATAGACTGGTCTAAGCAATATGGTGAACTCTCGTGCTAACACCAATCAAATGTTTTTGAATGCGCCCAGGATTCGTAACCAAGGCTAAATCCTGTTTCCCTTTTTCACCCCTACCCCTTGTTCTGGAGAGCCACTCTCTTTTCGGCTTGCCCCTCAGAACAGTTGCAAGGGATAGTGGTTGAAAGCTTCCCCTATTAAATGGGATAACCCTTCAAGTCCCTGATACGTCATCAGTAGTATCATAGAAAAGCATGGAAGCTCGCAATTCTACATCAGCATACTAGCGATTTTTTGTTATGCTTGTGATAAAGAAGAGGTCTATAATACATTGAAAGGACATTAAACTAAGATAATATGATGATTATCATCACTTTTACAAATGTATTAAAGAAGAACATAATGACCTTTGTGGTTGCTTGTGCGTTCGCCACTATCTTACCGATGATTCGCAAGGCATTCTGGGAGGTTTGTCAACACTAGATTTGGAGTGTGCCTCTGAAACAACTCTGTTTGGAGTGTGCCTCTGAAACAACTCTGTTTGGAGTGTGCCTCTGAAACAACTCTGTTTGGAGTGTGCCTCTGAAACAACTCTGTTTGGAGGGCCATGTAGCCCTAACACTTCACCCTACCCCTCCATCCCAACAAGAATCGGGACACTCTACCCCTACTTGTGAATGTGCAAAATGGAGGGGTAGGGCAAAACTGTAGGGGCAAGGGGTGTGTTGGGATTGGGCCTTACCATCTACGATCTAGCTACAGCTACATTAAAGTCAGTGTGTCTAGCTACAGCTACATTACAAGGTTGCTCACTTTATATAATAATACAAGGTTCCTCACATGATATAATAATAGCTATTGAAACGCCTCCTTACAGTTGTAAAGTAAAACGTAGTTCGCTAGCTACTTAGCACTCTCCATAGCTTGACATTGAGAGCTAGCTAGCTAGCATATCCATGGTGTTTCCATGTTCAAACGGGTTGAGGACGCAGAGGCATTTAGAAAAACGCATTTTGGTGCTCAGCTCGGCTAGCATCCCATATGCCTCAGTCATCAAGATCACTTGGTCTTCACATTAAAACGGAGTAGCAGCTAGTTGCAGCCTTGAGTGTAGTACTGTAATAAAAACGAACCTGTTCTATGGAGCTTTATCTCCGGTTGAAAACGGACGCTTAGCAACGTCCGTAGACGGTGGTTCTCCTCCTGGCAACGGGAGACTTCTCCTTGGTACTCTGACATCGTTCTTTCCACCGCCCCGAATATCTCAAAAGCTGCCGCTGTTAATCGCTCGGAGATAAACACTTTCAACTGCTGTATCTCTGCCATTCTGATATCATAACAGTCTAAAAGCGATCTGGTGGTCAACACATGTGAACTTCCTGTTTCCGCGTCTTCTTCTTCGTTTTTTGGGGGGGATTGGCAGTTGGCAACTAACTTAAGGCGCATTACCGCCACCTACCGGACTGTGTGGAACGTCAGATTGACAGGGGAAAGAATTATAGAAAATGGAAATAATAAGCAAAATTGGGGAGGGGTGGTGTTACATTTGATCTATTAATCCAGTTTCTTTCAAATACTTTATTATCTGGTTGTATACTTTAAATGTGTTTCCAAGTAAACTCCCTACAGTAAAACTTTCTGAATTGCTGATTTCAGTAGCTTTCTCTGTTCCTCATATTTCTCACATTTCAGCAACACATGCAGAGCAGATTCCTGGTTATTACAGTGGCACAAATGCCAGTTGGGTGTTTTCCTTTTCTATGAAGTGTGTCATTCAATCCAGTGTGACCTATCCTGAGACAGGAAATGACTCTCTTCTTTCTAGTTCTTGCCCATCCTACTTCCTATTCCAACTTTCTTCTGAATGCTATACAAATGTCTTCCTGTTTCATTTCTGTTCCAGTCTTCTTGCCATAATTCCTGCATGTGTGTTTTAATGATTGATTTTACCTCAGCTTTGCTAAGTGGAATATCCATTTCTATTGATTCTGATTTAAGTGACTGCTTAGCTAATATATCTGCATCTTCATTTCCTTCTACCCCGACATGAGCAGGAACCCAAACAGAGCCAACATATCTGTGCTATATATTCCATACATTAACTGATGAATCCTGAAAATAATATCCTGTCAAGATTTCAAAGATCTAATACTAGACAATGCTAGACAATGCTGCCCGGCTGTCTGAAGCAATTAATGCATTAATTACCCTGTTTATCTACCAACCGTTCCAATGCTGTCAAAATTGCTAGCAGCTCCACTGTGTATACTGATAAATGATCAGTGGTTCTTTTTTTAATTCCTGTCTTATACTGAGGGAGATATACTGCAGCTCCTGTTCGGCCTATTTTCATGTTTAGGTGAAAATGAATTTTACTCTGAGTTGTTCTCATAGGCCAATAGTGAAATGAATATGAGGAGAGCTAGTGGGCAGTGCTTTTAAATGTGTGTGTGTGTGTGTGTGTGTGTGTGTGTGTGTGTGCGTGCATGCGTGCGTGCGTGCGTGCTCGCGCGCCCGCCTATGTGCATGCAAGCGTGAATGCAAGAGAGAATGCATTATACCTATCGAATATGTTAATGGTTGAAATAGTATTTTATAGAGTTTTACCTTGTTTAATCTTGCTTGTGTTTTTCTGCCAACATTAAAATTACATTTAAATGAACCTTGATTCTTGAGTCTATGGATAAACATTTTTGGCATACATTGAGGCCCAAAAGAATGAACGATTATCAGAAACAGATCTAATCAGTCCAGGAGCCATGGGGTTGAACCTTGTTTTGTCGGGTAAAGTTGCTGTTTCTTGTTGCTTGGTGGTACCTCTTCAAAATACAGGAGGGTGCCTGGTGATATCCCATGAGCATTTTCAGATATTAACCCTGCAATCAAGTATGTTTACTTGAAGGTAAATTGTCCACCACCCTTTATACCAAATCCACAGACAAGAATAGCCTGTTACATGCTACTAGTGCACATCCGCCTCCCCTCAAGAAGGGTCTACCATATTCTCAATTTCTTAGACTGAAACGTATCTGTAGTAATCCATCAGATTTTGAGAAAGAGAGTAATACCATGTACAATAACTTTGTCGATAGGGGTTATCCCAGAAAGTGGCTTGACTCTGCCCTAACCAAATTACATAACCAGAATCCCAACCCAGGGGCACAGACCACTAAGAAATATTCATGTACCTGTATCCCCACCTATAACCCTCTTATCAATGATGTTCTCACATTATAGATCTCGAAGCATCAGGGACTATATGGTGAAAGCAGACTGTTACATACCACCACAGCACCACACAGGGCGTCTTGATGGAGTGACCGGCTTCTATCCTTGTCGTCACTGTGTAGCTTGTTCTCACTCTAAGAAAACCAACACGTTTAAGAGTGCAGTCAATAACAAACAATACACTATCAAACAATTTGTCAACTGCAGCTCTCCAAATGTCATCTACATGATCTTGTGTAAATGTAATCTCCAATATGTAGGAAAAACATCTAGACCAGTCCACGCACGTATAATAGAGCATATGAGTGCCATTAGACGCAAGGACATTAAATCACCAGTTGCCAGACATTTCATGGAAGCCAGTCACTCTACAGCAGACTTGACATACATGGTCATCCAACAAGTAAACAAATCACGTAGAGGTGGAGATCTTGACACCAGACTCCTCCAAACTGAATGCAGATGGATTTTCTATTTCCAGTCTGTTAACCCAGGAGGCATGAATGAGGACCTCTCCCTCCAGTGTTTCCTATAGGACTCCACCTTCTCCCATTCAAATGTATCTTGTCTGCTATGTTACCTACTAAATGTACTATATTTGTTGTTTGTATGAACTATGACAGATTTACTATGTTACCCCTTGGTCAACTTGTAGTTATGTATTTACATATACTGTATATAGTGTCCAAGTTAACTTGCCTCTTTATTATGATTATTTTGTTATTTTTCTATGTCAATGTTTTTTCATTCATGATTGATTGGCTGTGTAATCCTGATGACCCTGATCATCAACACCTGTGTAGGCCTGTGGCCCTATCATAATATCATGTCTGTCTGCTGCCCGGTGACACTGATGATGGTCGTATGACCGAAACATTTGTCCCGCATCTTGCACCTTTTGCACCTGAGCACTTTGCACTTTTTGTAAAGAGTATGACAAAATAAAGATTTTTTTTTCTTCTAAATCTCTGTCTAAGGAGTTTTTCCTTAAAGTTATTGCAGAGTGCGAGTTTCTCTACTCTCACTGTCCAGATATTAACCCCTCCATGCCCAAAGTGCAAAAATCCCAGAAAAATAGGTATTCATGAGATTTCATGCAAAATACTCAAATAAAATGCATCAAATTTGCTTTCTCCAATGTTTATTCATGAAGGAGGTCATGTAAAATGTATTGTATACATTTTTTATTTAAATAAACAAATATCTTCCAAATTAATGAATAGTAACACTTTTAGGCCATACCAGCAAAACACACTTAATGACAATACAGGTCATGCTGGATGAACCTTCCTGTTTTTGTATAAAATGATAACTGCACAATTGCATTTGCATCACAGTAACCTATTTTTGTGTCCATCAAAATAGCAAATACCGTCTTTGTTACCAGCATTGATTAATAAAGCAAAATAGCATTCATGAAATGCTTAACAATTATTTGTATAAAATAACAAATATGGTCTTTGTTACCAGCAAAACTGATAAATAAAGGAAAATAGTATTTGGTCTGAACAATGATTTTAATAATAATAAAATGATAACTGCATAGTTAAACAAAACACATTTGGATCACAGTACTTTTGCCTTTAACAAAACAACAAATAAGGTCAAAATAGTCAATGCAACAAGTCGTATCCAAAATATTGGCACTTAACTGATCAATAAGATAACTGATCAATAAGGCAGGGGAGCGTTTTGTGGGGTTATAAATCCTCCTCCTCCTCTTCGTCTGTGTGTGTGTGTGTGTGTGTGTGTGTGTGTGTGTGTGTGTGTGTGTGTGTGTGATAAATATAATTGTTAAATCTCCGACCCAATCATGTCATCATCCATAGCTTTGATTTGGCCACAAATATTAAACATGCCATCGTTAAATTTACCTGAAGTTAGTAGTGGCTGTTTAAACAACTCTGGACCATGTATTATTACAGATTCTCCTGATCTATGGACATACAGGTTACATACAGGTTACATACGGGTTACATACAGGTTACATGCATGTTATGAAACCATCTATAATGTGTACTGATATATCCCTTTAATTAGTGTGCAGAGGAAGGTTGTGGGTGAGTTCCTGTAGCGTTCCATGTGTGCATGGGGGACTGACAGTGTTGTGATTGTCTTGTGTGCATTCTGGTGGAGGAGGATTTTTCAGAAATAGACTCTGTCCAAAGTTTGAGTCCTAAAAACGTTTAGTAAAAGTTCGTGAATTTAGCAGACCACAGAGAGAAGATTGAGGAATGCTTCCTGAGCAACGACTCCAGGCGGGTGTGGCAGGGGGTTCAGCACATGACAAACTTCAGAGCCAACAGGCTCACAGCCGCGGAGGACGACCCCCTGCTGGCGGAAGAGCTGAACTCCTTCTACGCCCGGTTCGACGAGGGGCGAACAGAGGTAACCACAACACAAACACCACTCTCTCCAGCTCTCAGCAGCCTCACCCTCACAGAGCATGAAGTGAGACGCGTGCTGAAGGCGGTGGACCCCAGAAAAGCCTCAGGGCCGGATGGCGTCCTGGGACGGGTGCTGAGGGACTGCGCCGACCAGCTGGCCAGGGTTTTCACCAACATCTTCAACCAGTCCCTGTCCCAGGCCACCATCCCACCCTGCCTGAAAACCTCAACAATCATCCCAGTCCCGAAGAAAAGCACGGTGAGCTGCCTAAACGACTACCGCACGGTGGCACTCACACCAATCATCATGAAGTGCTTCGAGAAACTGGTCCGGGCCCACATAGTAACACGCCTCCCGCCCAACCTGGATCCATACCAGTTCGCCTACAGAGCCCACAGGTCCACAGAGGACGCCATCGCAACGACTCTCCACTCCACTCTATCCCACCTGGAGAGGGGGAACAGCTACGCGAGACTGCTCTTTGTGGACTTCAGCTCTGCCTTCAACACCATCCTTCCAGACAGGCTAGTGACCAAACTACTAGACCTGGGACTATCACACTCCATATGTGCATGGATCAAGGACTTCCTGTCTGACCGCCCCCAGAGGGTGCGGGTGGGCTCCCACACCTCCACAGCCCTCAGACTCAGCACTGGGTCCCCCCAGGGCTGCGTGCTAAGCCCCATCCTCTACAACCTCTACACCTACGACTTCACCCCCGTCCACCCCAGCAACTCCATCATAAAGTTTGCAGACGACACCACCGTGGTGGGCTGCATCTCGGGGGGGGACGAGGCGGCGTACAGGGATGAGGTGGAGCAGCTGGGCAAGCTGTGCAAGGTTAACAACCTACTGCTGAACCAGTCAAAGACCCAGGAAATCATCGTGGACTTCAGGAGGAAAACATCTGAGGTCCAGTGCTCGTCGATGGAGGGAGCGTGGAGAGAGTCTCAACCCTCTGATTCCTGGGGGTGCACATACAGGATGACCTGTCCTGGAAGACCAACACAGCAGCCATCATCAAGAAGGCACAACAGCGGCTCTACTTCCTGAGAGTCCTCAGGAAATACTACCTCAAACAGGAGCTGCTTGTGACCTTCTACCGCTGCACAGTGGAGAGCATCCTCACCTACTGCATCTGCGTGTGGTTCTCCAGCTGCACAGCCGCAGAGAGGAAAGCGCTACAGAGAGTCGTGAGATCGGCCCAGAAGATCATCGGCGCCCCCCTCCCCTCTCTGGAAGAGCTGTACAACACACGCTGCCTCAGGAAGGCCTCCAAGATCTCCAGAGACCCATCCCACCCTGGGAACGAACACTTTGTTCGGCTGCCCTCGGGCAGGCGGTTCAGGACCATGTCCGCAAGGACAAATAGACTGAAGCTCAGCTTCTACCCTAGGGCCATTCAGGCCCTGAACACAGCAAAGACCTAGGTTCTAGGCCCTGGACAATCTAGACAATTTGATGGCAGCTACTAGATTGTAATCAAGTGAAATACTGAAACACAACTGTGAACATTTCAAACCTGCAAACTGCGACACTTTAAATGAATGTGCAATAATACTATGTGCAATATGACAACCCTCGGGTACATAAGGTTCAGAGATAGGAAATGTTAGGATATTTATAGCATAGCATAGAGTACAGCACAGTGTTTTATTTGTATAGTATAGTGGATAGTGTATATAGCCTTTATTTATGTAAACCAGCTCTTTTTCCCTTCTTGTTTTTAGTATATTTTTCCTAGCACCAGGGGAGCCCCCCCTCCCAAATTTCGTTGTTTGGTACCTGTACTATAGCAATGACAATAAAGACCATTCATTCATTCATTCATTCATTCATGAGAGTGATGTGATTGAGAAATATGGTTTTCTTTTAAAAGGGACATTAACACAGCATAACAGGGTGGACAGTGATCGCAGGGACAAGCAATATTGTAAGCAAAACCTTAATTTTTTGTACAAAAAAAAAAAAATGGATACAAACTATATTTGATTTCAATAGATATTGATCAGGAACATGACATAATAATAACATATTTGGAAATGTATATGTTTTTAATAGTTATTTTTTGGATTGAAGTTGAATGAACAACACTGGGGACATCCCAAATCCCATGCAAAATCCCATTTACATCTTTAATCAAAGCTTTTCAAATGTAGAAAACAACAACTTAGAAGCCCATATCATTGTATTCATAATAAATAACAATTGACTATATATGAAAAACCTAATGGAATTAGTATTTGTCCAAATTTAGACAAAAAATACAACATGATTTGTACTGGGGACGGAAAAGGCACCGTATTAAAAAAATGACCCATCAATGTTATATGTATGTGCATTTGTGTATGTTATCTGTATATATTAAATGTTGTAATTGTTCCATATTTGATACCTGTGTCTCCCCCCCCCCTCAGTTATTTAGTCGGTGTCCACCATTTTAATTCAATTTAGTCAATCTAGAGTGTTAGTGTTAATTTGTGCCACTAAGGTAATAATAGTCCACGGGTGTGTATCCCCCCCAGACAACCTCTCTCTCTCTCTTTCTCTCTCTCTACCTCCCTACCTCTCTCTCTCGCTATCTGCTCTACCTCTCTACCCCCCACCCCACTCACACCTGCCCGCCCGCCTCCTTCTCTCCCCCCTCTCCCCCTCTTTCTGTCTGAGTTGAAATACTCTGTCAATAAAGTGATTGTTGAAATAATTGGTCATATCTATTGGTTTTCCGCTTCAATGAAAGATGGAGTTCAGTTACTCTTCCTGCCCAGAATGTCATTTAAGGTGTTCCAGAGCTTCTTTCCGACATGTTTTATATCATTAATCCTAGATACATGTGTGTGTGTGTGTGTGTGTGTGTGTGTGTGTGTGTGTGTGTGTGTGTGTGTGTGTGCGCACTCCCGTGTGTGTGTACTCAGCTGGTAATAACATTAACACATAAGATTAGTCTCTCTCTCTCTCCCTCCCTCCCTCCCTCCCTCCCTCCCTCCCTCCCTCCCTCCCTCTCTCTCTCTCTCTCTCCCCCCCCCATCCGCCACAGTAGCTGAAAACGAAACGATAACTGCCGCTCAGACCTCCACAACAAACACAAACCTCTGTGTCTCAGTCACAACGTAACCAAGGCCTCTTTTCAACATCCTCAATTTTAATTAAAGAGATGAACAGATATGTCTGCCTGTCAGCCTGTCTGACCCTGCTATATCAACCTCCCTTTAATGCACACACACACACACACACACACACACACACACACACACACACACTCCTTAACTCTCCATCCATAGATATGGCACCCCTGTGTGCGTGACTGTGACTGTGATTGAATCATTCGTCTCCCTCCCACAGCTCTGCATTAGCATTAGCCTGGTCCACAGCCCTGCATTAGCATTAGCCTGGTCCACAGCCCTGCATTAGCATTAGCCTGGTCCACAGCCCTGCATTATTATTTAAGACTTAACTTTATGAAAATATGTAACTTTACTTTACATAACTGACTGGACTTTATGGTACCAAAGTTATCGCCTCACTCTGAGTCCCTTGCCTTGAAAATATTTAAGAGTCCCTTGCCCCCCCCCCCTCTCTCTCTCTCCATCTCTCTCTCTCTCCCCCAGGGTCAGCCACAGTGCAGGCTCCCTCTCTCTCTTTCTCTCTTTCCCTCTCTCTCTCCGTCTCATCAGGGAGGTTGCAGCACTCCAGGGTCTGCACTGTGGCTGACCATGAGATAGAGGGAGGGAGAGAGAGAGGGAGAGAGAGAGAGGGAGAGGGAGAGAGAGAGGGAGAGGGAGAGAGAGAGAGAGAGGGAGAGAGAGAGAGACAAAGAGAGAGAGAGAGAGAGAGAGAGAGAGAGAGAGGGAAAGAGAGAGAGAGAGATAGAGAGATAGAGAGAGAGGGAGAGAGAGAGAGGGAGAGAGAGAGAGGGAGAGAGAGAGAGGGAGAGAGAGAGAGACAAAGAGAGAGAGAGAGAGAGGGAGAGAGAGAGACAAAGAGAGAGAGAGGGAGAGCGAGCGAGAGAGAGAGAGAGAGAGGGAGAGAGAGAGAGAGAGACAAAGGAGAGAGAGAGAGAGAGAGAGAGAGAGAGAGAGAGAGAGAGAGGGAAAGAGAGAGAGAGAGAGAAGGAGAATCAGAGAGAGTAGGTGATCTGCTTCAGGGTGTCTCCTGATAGTGCTCTATTACCTATGTTCACTGACCTCCCTTTCACCAGGTACTCAGATAGGGTGTGTGTGTGTGTGTGTGTGTGTGTGTGTGTGTGTGTATGTGTGTGTATGTGTGTGTGTGTGTATATGTATGTGTGTGTATATGTGTGTGTGCGTGTATGTGTATGCGTGCCCATGTTTGTGTGTGTGTGTGTGGGGGGGGGGGGGGGGGGGGAGGAGGAGGAGTGGAGGGTGGGAGGGATGAAAGGGGGAGGAGGGTCCAGGGGTAAGGGACAATCCCAATTCACCCCTAGCCCTTCGTTTTCACCCCTATGGCTCGATTTGCGCGTTCACGTTTAGGGGGAGGGCTGTCCCAATTCATATTTCATCGAGGGCTAGGGGTAAGGGGGAGGGCTAACTTTTACTTCGTTTCGAGGGATTTCAGGACCAGACTAGCTTCGAAGGGCTAGAGGTACGCTACCCCTTGATACCAGGATGCATTGCGAATCATCTACAAATATAAAATCCTACATTTTGGCCGCCATTGGCTACAATCTGTAATTTGGCTCTACAAGTGTTAATATGTCATTTTATGAAGTTTTTATATGTTTTCAGGCGAGAAAGTAACCATATATATTCACAAAATGTGTCCAGTTTATCAAAATAACAAAATAGTTTATCCTAGATACTACGGAGGATGTTATCATAGTGTTGTTAGCATAGTGTTCGCGAATGCTATGCTATGTTGTGCTATCATGTACTAGTTTTCACTGAATAAATCGCGATTTCTTTCAAAGAAGGTAGCAGGTGTTTATGTCCATGTCAAGGAGAAGGTACGACTTGTATGACAGTAGTGTGTTTAGGACATAAGTTAAGGATATCAGTTTTGTACTTTAGCCTGTGGAGACGCGATAGCATTAGCTCCACACGGATTTAACATTAACAGTAGTCATAGACACTTGTAGTAGTAGTTGTTGTATAACAAGGTGAATAGTGAGTTAACATGTTTATTAGTTGTATCCCTTCCTTGTTGTAAAACGTGTTGTTGTTGAACATGTCTGTGACTGAAATAGACTAGATACTACGGAGGATGTTATCATAGTGTTTGATGCTAACAGGGATTAAAGCAAAAAAAAATCTCATGACTGAAAATGTGTTCAAGCCAAGTCATATTCTCATTTTAACCTCCACTATATGTTTGTATTTTATAACGTTAGTGTTTTAAGGGAAGAAGATTCTTTTGAACAGCTTTTCTATTGCCAGTTTGCTTTTATGTGATATCAATGCTGTTTTCAAATAATCAACCATCTACATAACTTTTCAGTGCAAGTTTTTTATTTACATTGTGCCACTGCCAACGGAGCAAGCTTACAACTTGAACAAGGAACTAAAAACACAAAAAAACACATGAACTGAATGTGTCTTGTATTGCACTTAATCCACACGTCTTCTGCATCCAGAGGTTCCTCTAGTCTTTGGTGTCTGCAATCAGCCAGTTTCTGTGCAGGTAAAAGAAACATATGATGTTAAGACTATGCAATGCTACTGTATGCATACTGACATTTTGAGATGGCAGCTGTCTAGTATAACACCAAACAAACACAGTTTTTGTTTTGAAGTGAGCGATCACTGAAAAAGACCAAAACAGCATTACATAATAATAAGTGTAATACTTACTATAGTGCTTTTCACTTTTTCTGCTTTTTGGCAGTGAAGTGATATGCCTGAAGCTTGGCTACACCTGATGTCCGTTTCAGGGTTTCTTCTGTGGGACCAGCTTTGACTCCAGGAGTGGAGGAGGGGGAGGAGGCTCTAGATGATGAAGTGGCTCTGACTCCAGGAGTGGAGGAGGAGGAGGAGGCTCTAGATCAGGGGTCACCAACTACATCTGTCCAAGGGCCAGAATTTTTTTAAGCATACACTGTGGGGGCCGGACTTATATGTATTTATTTTATTTAGGCATAATTAGCATATTATTGTTTAATATTTTCACTTTCTTTCAAAATGTATGTTATTAATGGCTTATTATCAGTGTTAACAGGCTCCTGACACCTATACTGCAGCCAGCCAGCAGGGGGCGATCAAGATATTTTGGCTTCACTTTGTTATTACACATTGTAATAATTTTCAGTTATCAATCATGCAAAATGTCACTCTCAAACAACCTGAAGCGTAAAATTCACGTGGAAAACCGCAGCTTTATTGAGGAATGGACTGACAAGTACGCATTCATCTTGCCAACATTTAGTAAAGCAAAACTTGTATGCCTCATCTGCACTGAAACGGTAGCTGTTGAAAAACGATACAATCGTCGCCGTTACAATTATACAAGGCATGCAGCTTTCAGATAATCATACCCTGAGAAGTCATACCCTGAGACCCGTCGCAGAAAAATTGCAAACTTAAAAGCTGGACATGGATATGCCAGTGGAATTATTAGCAGAACGTTATCTGAACGAGAGGGCAGCTAGTGCATCTCTCCCGGCTGTCTGGGTTCTACAAGCATAACAAGCCATTTACCTCATTCATGTTTTGACTGAGAAGTTAGTTGTTATTTAAGTCACTATAATGTGCATGTGAAAAAATACCGCATTCCATTTAAAAGACGGGAATTAGTTTCAGCTTTGCTACTGTACTATACTATTACATACTAGTATACTATACGGCTATTTAGATGCAAGGTTGCAGCTTTGTGAATGAGTTAGGTCTGAATCGTCCTGCATTGGAATAACGATATGAATCTATGCTACGGCCGCGTTCGTAAATTCGCTCTGAGAGAGTCAGAGCCTCCACGTGACTGCCTCTAGTCCAATCAAATTACTTGGTTCCATGACGACGTTGAATCCAGTGTGCGCATCGACGAATTTACGAACGCGCCCTATATGTTCTAAACGGTATTTCCTATATATTATCCTCATCACTATTATCACTATCATCATCGTCGCTTTCCACAGCCACATGAACGGAGCCAGCTGTAGGCCTATGCTGTTCATCCTCCCGAGTCCGACCCGAAGACCCACTTACTTCGCTAACGTTACTGCTAGTGGGAAACTGGCCAGGTGTGGAGGGTTGCGTTGAGAAGAAGTTTGTGAGTGGAACACATGAGGCCACCAAGTTCTTCCGCTGTTCTTTCTCGGGTATTTTAGGTAATTGCAATGTTACACTCTGAAGGTCACGTAAATCACGTTCTCTCAAATCAAATGACGCTCAGGTCGCACGTACAGTAAACAATATCAGAGTGAGAATGAGATTGACAGCCAATCATCTCCCCGAGTCTGAAAGATTTACTTTTTTTTTTACATAAAGACAGCGAGGGAAAGAAATAGGCCTACAACAGACAGGCTGGGTGTTTTAAATATCGGCGCGACCGTAAAATCTTCTCTCCTCAGAGTGACGGGGGGCCCTGCTGAGGTGGTACTAAGACGGGCGGAATCGACAATACAAACAGGTGAACAGGGCCCTGCGGTTGCGGCACTTGGCCGTCAAGAACCCCCTCGTCAATGGTGGGCCGCCCCCCTCGCCCCCACCCTAGCTCCGCTGTTGACCGATATCATAAGAGACTGTATGCCTACAAATCATATTACAGCAGGTAGCCAATTGACGGAAATCCGTCGCGACTTGGAAAAAAATTACGGAAATCCGTCGTAGCGACGGAGAACTTTAATCCCTGTGCTAACGGCCGCCATCTTTGCTATCTCCTCCGGTCACAGGAGATGTGAGAATTCGTCACCCGTACCGCGTCTAAACCACTGTTGATGACGTAGGCGCCGTGAAGGGCTGTCCCAATTCATAGGGCTTAGATTTCAAGGGGTAGGGCTTGTGACGTATTCGAAGGCCTTGCCTTCGAATCGAGTGACACTCGAAAACGAGCCATAGGGGTAGAAAAGGGAATTGGGATTGGCCCTAAGTGTGTGTGTGTGTGTGGAGGGGGAGAGAGGGTGGAGGAGTGGAGGGAGGGAGAGGTGAAGGGTGGGAGGGATGATGGGGGGTAGGAGGGTCCAGGGACATGTGTGTGTGTGTCCGGGGGGACTGTCTTGATCATTTTAAGGCAGAGAAAATGTGTGTTGTAGCGTAGCATGTGTACTTGGAATGGTGTGTCCAAGGAATGCAGCAGCAAAAATGTGTGTGTGTGTGTGTGTGTGTGTGTGTGTGTGTGGTGGGCTGCACTTCGATATGCTTTGGAATCGACACGCTGCCTCATCACATTAGAAGAGAATCAGACAGACAGGTCTATTAGGAGGGTCAGACAGACAGACAGACAGACAGGTCCATTAGAGGAGGGTCAGACAGACAGACAGACAGGTCCGTTAGAGGAGGGTCAGTCAGACAGACAGGTCCATTAGAGGAGGGTCAGACAGACAGACAGGTCCATTAGAGGAGGGTCAGACAGACAGACAGGTTCATTAGAGGAGGGTCAGACAGACAGACAGGTCCATTAGAGGAGGGTCAGAAAGACAGACAGGTCCATTAGAGGAGGGTCAGACAGACAGACAGGTTCGTTAGAGGAGGGTCAGTCAGACAGACAGGTTCATTAGAGGAGGGTCAGACAGACAGACAGACAGGTCCATTAGAGGAGGGTCAGTCAGAAAGACAGGTCCATTAGAGGAGGGTCAGTCAGACAGACAGGTCCATTAGAGGAGGGTCAGACAGACAGACAGGTCCATTAGAGGAGGGTCAGACAGACAGACAGGTCCATTAGAGGAGGGTCAGACAGACAGACAGGTCCATTAGAGGAGGGTCAGACAGACAGACAGGTCCATTAGAGGAGGGTCAGACAGACAGACAGGTTCATTAGAGGAGGGTCAGACAGACAGACAGGTCCATTAGAGGAGGGTCAGACAGACAGACAGGTCCGTTAGAGGAGGGTCAGTCAGACAGACAGGTCCATTAGAGGAGGGTCAGACAGACAGACAGGTCCATTAGAGGAGGGTCAGACAGACAGACAGACAGGTCCGTTAGAGGAGGGTCAGACAGACAGACAGGTCCATTAGAGGAGGGTCAGACAGACAGACAGGTTCATTAGAGGAGGGTCAGACAGAAAGACAGGTCCATTAGAGGAGGGTCAGACAGACAGACAGGTCCATTAGAGGAGGGTCAGACAGACAGACAGGTTCATTAGAGGAGGGTCAGACAGACAGACAGGTCCATTAGAGGAGGGTCAGACAGACAGACAGGTTCATTAGAGGAGGGTCAGACAGACAGACAGGTCCATTAGAGGAGGTTCAGACAGACAGACAGGTCCATTAGAGGAGGTTCAGACAGACAGACAGGTCCATTAGAGGAGGTTCAGTCAGACAGACAGGTCCATTAGAGGAGGGTCAGACAGACAGGTCCATTAGAGGAGGGTCAGACAGAAAGACAGGTCCATTAGAGGAGGGTCAGACAGAAAGACAGGTCCATTAGAGGAGGGTCAGACAGACAGACAGGTCCATTAGAGGAGGGTCAGTCAGACAGACAGGTCCGCCTGTCGCCCCCACACTGCAGAACAAGGCTCTACTAATCATGTGTTTAACAGGCAGCATTAACACACACACACACACACACAGACACACACACATTCAGACACACACAGACACACACACACACGCACAGACACACACACGCACAGACACACACACACACACACACACACACAGACACACACACACAGACACACACATACAGACACACACACACACACACACACACACACACAGAAACACAGACACAGACACACACACACACACACACACACACATGCACACACACACACACACGCACACACTCTGACACTGCTTCTAATAAGAGGGAGACATAGCAAGCAAGACGTGGGTGCGTGTGTGTGTGGTTAGGTGTGTGTGTGTGTGTGTGTGTGTGTGTGTGGTTAGGTGTGTGTGTGTGTGTGTGTGTGGGTGGGTGTCTTGACCATCTTCAAGGAGGCCAATCAATGCCTCTACATCTCAGGATCTTACAGTAACTTGTTAATGTTCACCATGGTAACCAGAGACAGGGGGGGGGGTGAGAGGGAGAGAGGGAGGGGGGGGACAGGGGTAAACTATTTCTGTATAGAATATTGTATTGCAAAGGCGAGGGAGGCTGGAGGTGGAAGATAGGGAGGGAGAGAGGGAGGGAGGCTGGGAGGTGGAAGATAGGTATGAATGAATGAATGAATGAATGGTCTTTATTTTCATTGATATAGTACAGGTACCAAACAACGAAATTTGGGAGGGGGGGCTCCCCTGGTGCTAGGAAAAAAAAATAAAAACAAGAAGGGAAAAGAGCTGGTTTACATAAATAAAGGCTATGTACACTATCCACTATACTATACTATACTATACAAATAAAACACTGTGCTGTACTCTATGCTATGCTATACCTATTCTAACATTTCCTATCTCTGAACCTTATGTACCCGAGGGTTGTCATATTGCACATAGTGTTATTGCACATTCATTTAAAGTGTCGCAGTTTGCAGGTTTGAAATGTTCACAGTTGTGTTTCAGTATTGCACTTGATTTCAATCTAGTAGCTGCCATCAAATTGTCTAGATTGTCCAGGGCCTAGAACCTAGGTCTTTGCTGTGTTCAGGACCTGAATGGCCCTGGGGTAGAAGCTGAGCTTCAGTCTGTTTGTCCTTGCGAACATGGTCCTGAACCGCCTGTCCGAGGGCAGCCGAGCAAAGTGTTCGTACCCAGGGTGGGATGGGTCTCTGGAGATCTTGGAGGCCTTCCTGAGGCAGCGTGTGTTGTACAGCTCTTCCAGAGAGGGGAGGGGGGCGCCGGTGATCTTCTGGGCCGATCTCACGACTCTCTGTAGCGCATTCCTCTCTGCGGCTGTGCAGCTGGAGAACCACACGCAGATGCAGTAGGTGAGGATGCTCTCCACTGCGCAGCGGTAGAAGGTCACAAGCATCTCCTGTCCGATGTGGTTTTTCCTGAGGACTCTCAGGAAGTAGAGCCGCTGTTGTGCCTTCTTGATGATGGCTGCTGTGTTGATCTTCCAGGACAGGTCATCCTGTATGTGCACCCCCAGGAATCGGAGGGTTGAGACTCTCTCCACGCTCCCTCCATCGACGAGCAGGGGCTGGACCTCAGATTTTTTCCTCCTGAAGTCCACGATGATTTCCTGGGTCTTTGACTGGTTCAGCAGCAGGTTGTTAACCTTGCACAGCTTGCTCAGCTGCTCTACCTCATCCCTGTACGCCGCCTCGTCCCCCCCCGAGATGCAGCCCACCACGGTGGTGTCGTCTGCAAACTTTACGATGGAGTTGCTGGGGTGGACGGGGGTGAAGTCGTAGGTGTAGAGGTTGTAGAGGATCGGGCTTAGCACGCAGCCCTGGGGGGACCCAGTGCTGAGTCTGAGGGCTGTGGAGGTGTGGGAGCCCACCCGCACCCTCTGGGAGCGGTCAGACAGGAAGTCCTTGATCCATGCACATATAGAGTGTGATAGTCCCAGGTCTAGTAGTTTGGTCACTAGCCTGTCTGGAAGGATGGTGTTGAAGGCAGAGCTGAAGTCCACAAAGAGCAGTCTCGCGTAGCTGTTTCCCCTCTCCAGGTGGGATAGAGTGGAGTGGAGAGTCGTCGCGATGGCGTCCTCTGTGGACCTGTGGGCTCTGTAGGCGAACTGGTATGGATCCAGGTTGGGCGGGAGGCGTGTGAGTATGTGGGCCCGGACTAGTTTCTCGAAGCACTTCATGATGATTGGTGTGAGTGCCACCGGGCGGTAGTCGTTTAGGCAGCTCACCGTGCTTTTCTTCGGGACTGGGATGATAGTTGAGGTTTTCAGGCAGGGTGGGACGGTGGCCTGGGACAGGGACTGGTTAAAGATGTTGGTGAAAACCCCGGCCAGCTGGTCGGCGCAGTCTCTCAGCACCCGTCCCAGGACGCCATCCGGCCCCGAGGCTTTCCTGGGGTCCACCGCCTTCAGTACGCGTCTCACCTCGTGCTCTGTGAGGGTGAGGCTGCTGAGAGCTGGAGAGAGTGGTGTCTGTGTTGTGGTTACCTCCGTTCGCCCCTCGTCGAACCGGGCGTAGAAGGTGTTCAGCTTTCCCGCCAGCAGGGGGTCGTCCTCTGCGGCTGTGAGCCTGTTGGCTCTGAAGTTTGTCATCTGCTGAACCCCCTGCCACATCCGCCTGGAGTCGTTGCTCAGGAGGCATTCCTCAATCTTCTCTCTGTGCGTGTATAGAAAAGCGCTATATCAGTCTAATGTATTATTATTTAAGCAATATCACACGAGAGGGAGTGTGTTATACTGAATATCAGCACGGCTGTGATTCGGTCGTAGGTACCAGGCCGTAGGCCGAGTACCGAAGACAATGGGTCTCTCTTCTTCAGAGAAAGTTCAGAGGGAGATAGAAGGACGAGGTGGTTGGCTCAAGTGGAGTCCCCGCATCTGATGACAGACCAAACGTGTGTTTGGGGGGGGGGGTGATGTTCACTTCCTCAGGGAGACACAACCCCCCCCCACCCTACCTGGCAACAAACACTTCATACAGCTGGACCCCCCCCACCCTACCTGGCAACAAACACTTCATACGGCTGGACCCCCCCCCCCACCCTACCTGGCAACAAACACTTCATACGGCTGGACCCTCACCACCCTACCTGGCAACAAACACTTCATACGGCTGGACCCCCACCACCCTACCTGGCAACAAACACTTCATACAGCTGGACCCTCACCACCCTACCTGGCAACAAACACTTCATACAGCTGGACCCTCACCACCCTACCTGGCAACAAACACTTCATACGGCTGGACCACACCACCCTACCTGGCAACAAACACTTCATACAGCTGGACCCCCCCCACCCTACCTGGCAACAAACACTTCATACAGCTGGACCCCCCCCCCCCCCACCCTACCTGGCAACAAACACTTCATACAGCTGGACCCCCACCACCCTACCTGGCAACAAACACTTCATACAGCTGGACCCCCACCACCCTACCTGGCAACAAACACTTCATACAGCTGGACCCCCACCACCCTACCTGGCAACAAACACTTCATACGGCTGGACCCCCACCACCCTACCTGGCAACAAACACTTCATACGGCTGGACCCCCCCCCCTACCTGGCAACAAACACTTCATACGGCTGGACCACACCACCCTACCTGGCAACAAACACTTCATACGGCTGGACCACACCACCCTACCTGGCAACAAACACTTCATACAGCTGGACCCCCCCCCCCCCCCTACCTGGCAACAAACACTTCATACAGCTGGACCCCCACCACCCTACCTGGCAACAAACACTTCATACAGCTGGACCACACCACCCTACCTGGCAACAAACACTTCATACAGCTGGACCACACCACCCTACCTGGCAACAAACACTTCATACAGCTGGACCCCCACCACCCTACCTGGCAACAAACACTTCATACGGCTGGACCCCCCCCACCCTACCTGGCAACAAACACTTCATACAACTGGACCCCCACCACCCTGGCAACAAACACTTCATACGGCTGGACCCACACCACCCTGGCAACAAACACTTCATACGGCTGGACCCCCCCCACCCTACCTGGCAACAAACACTTCATACAACTGGACCCCCACCACCCTACCTGGCAACAAACACTTCATACAGCTGGACCCCCACCACCCTACCTGGCAACAAACACTTCATACGGCTGGACCCCCACCACCCTACCTGGCAACAAACACTTCATACAACTGGACCCCCACCACCCTACGTGGCAACAAACACTTCATACGGCTGGACCCCCCCCACCCTACGTGGCAACAAACACTTCATACGGCTGGACCCCCCCCACCCTACCTGGCAACAAACACTTCATACAGCTGGACCCCCACCACCCTACGTGGCAACAAACACTTCATACGGCTGGACCCCCCCCACCCTACCTGGCAACAAACACTTCATACGGCTGGACCCCCCCCACCCTACCTGGCAACAAACACTTCATACGGCTGGACCCCCCCCACCCTACCTGGCAACAAACACTTCATACGGCTGGACCCCCACCACCCTACCTGGCAACAAACACTTCATACAACTGGACCCCCACCACCCTACCTGGCAACAAACACTTCATACAACTGGACCCACACCACCCTACCTGGCAACAAACACTTCATACAACTGGACCCCCACCACCCTACCTGGCAACAAACACTTCATACAACTGGACCCTCACCACCCTACCTGGCAACAAACACTTCATACAGCTGGACCCCCACCACCCTACCTGCAACAAACACTTCATACAGCTGGACCACACCACCCTGGCAACAAACACTTCATACAGCTGGACCACACCACCCTACCTGGCAACAAACACTTCATACGGCTGGACCCCCACCACCCTACCTGGCAACAAACACTTCATACGGCTGGACCCCCACCACCCTACCTGGCAACAAACACTTAATACAGCTGGACCCTCACCACCCTACCTGGCAACAAACACTTCATACAGCTGGACCCCCCCCCACCCAACCTGGCAACAAACACTTCATACAGCTGGACACCCCCCCACCCTACCTGGCAACAAACACTTCATACAGCTGGACCCCCACCACCCTACCTGGCAACAAACACTTCATACAGCTGGACCCCCCCCACCCTACCTGGCAACAAACACTTCATACAGCTGGACCCCCCCCACCCTACCTGGCAACAAACACTTCATACAGCTGGACCACACCACCCGGGCAACAAACACTTCATACGGCTGGACCACACCACCCTACCTGGCAACAAACACTTCATACGGCTGGACCACACCACCCTACCTGGCAACAAACACTTCATACAGCTGGACCCCCCCCCCCCCCCACCCTACCTGGCAACAAACACTTCATACAGCTGGACCACACACCACCCTACCTGGCAACAAACACTTCATACAGCTGGACCACACCACCCGGGCAACAAACACTTCATACAGCTGGACCCCCACCACCCTACCTGGCAACAAACACTTCATACAGCTGGACCACACCACCCTACCTGGCAACAAACACTTCATACGGCTGGACCACACCACCCTGGCAACAAACACTTCATACAGCTGGACCCCCCCCACCCTACCTGGCAACAAACACTTCATACAGCTGGACCACACCACCCTGGCAACAAACACTTCATACAGCTGGACCACACCACCCGGGCAACAAACACTTCATACAGCTGGACCACACCACCCGGGCAACAAACACTTCATACGGCTGGACCCACACCACCCGGGCAACAAACACTTCATACAGCTGGACCACACCACCCTACCTGGCAACAAACACTTCACACGGCTGTGCTCAGGCAGGTGCTTCAGTATCATGCCCACCTGGACAAACAGACTAAAGTTCAGTTTCTTCCCCAGGGCCATAAGTGCACTGAACTCGGCTAAGATCTAGTAAAAATAAACAAAAAATACATGCTAACACCCCCCTGTCTATATACCCCCCTGTGAATAGGCCATATAGTGTACTATATAAGTATATACGTTTACATAATAGATACATTCTCAGATTCCTACTGATTACTTATCCCCTTATTTATATCCCCCCTATGTATGTCTATTTATGTCTCATTCTTGTTTTTTATTATCTGTGGACTGTGTTTTATTATCTTAGGACAGTGTTGATTGTTAGCACCTAGGGTTTGCATTCAATTTCGTTGTACCCGTACAATGACAATAAAGATCAGAGAACAGCTCTGGTAGAATGACTAATCATCCATTTCATTCCATTTGAAGTTCTGCTGTTCCTTTATGAATTCCCCGCGGTCTCTGTGACTCACCCCGCGAGCGGCTCCGTCTCCGTCTGACAGCAGTGGGTAGGCCGTCATTATCGGTGACAGACACGTTATATGCAACAGCTCTAAAGGTGACACACACAACACAATTATTCATCGTAAACTTCCAACACCCAGTTCATATATCATTTCTTTTTACACAATCAGCCTAGAAAGAGAGAGAAGTCTGTATTTTGAAGGATCATTTCAGAAGTGTGATGAATATAAAATGTTAATTTCTCCATGCTCTATGTATTTATTTATGAAAGTTGTGTTGTTTAGTATTTTGTTGAAAGGGGAAATTGTGATAAATAATTTGACTCAATCACTATCTAATATTATTCCCACACTGTTGGCAGATTGCTCTATTATTGTGAGTCATGAGGTTGAAATGTTCCCTTATGAAATAATGCATCAATGACATCCCTGGCACCATTTTATACCAAAGTGAGTGACAGCAGCTGGTGAAAGGTGGACCAAGTCGATACGGTCATCTTTCCTTTTTTTTTAATACAGATTATGAAAGTGTAGATTGTCAGCTCTCAAATGATGATGTCATACACTGAAACCAGTTGAAATTAGATTAATTTATTGTTTATGTGAATGTTGGTACACCTCGATTCAACTAGCGGAGAAAATCTCCCTGAACCAAAACAAACAAACACGTTGGTTTCAGACGGTGCTCCATCGCGCTAGCTAGCTAGCTAACAACAACAGCTGCTCTGCATGTTTAGCACATCACAACATGCTGACAGAACATGAACATGCTAAAAACATATAACTACACAACACTAGATGATCACACAGTCCCAAAACATGAACAAGACATGTATCACCATGACAACACTCACCCGAGTACAAAGCTCAGAACGTGTTAGAGCAGACGAGTGTTGTGAATCACGTCATGAAAACAAGCTTAGTTCGCTGACAAAAAGTATTTAAGTAAATACTAAAACTGTTGATTGTTATATTGAGGGGGCTCTAAAACATTTAAACTTTCAGAATAATCCAAAAATAAAAACACGTAAAAAAAAAAAAAAAAAAATCTGCATTGTTGTCGATGTCAATTCGTACACACAGGCTAGAGGACAATCTAACAAATGTGGGGGGAGGAATAGTATTGGAGTACATCCAGGCGTATGTCCAGAAAATAAGCTGATCTAATAGAAAACTGAGAAGTGGTAGGATGTATATCTTAATGTGATATGATGTACAACATCTCAGTCTTCCAGCTGAAACGTAAGGAGGATTTATTGCAAACTTAACAAAATACCAGTATTCAGTCACACTCGGCTTCTAAACACCAAGGCCACATCTGGGTGGAAGGGGCGGTGACATGACGCAGGAGGGGACAGGGACACAGGGAAGAGAGGAGAGGAAGGGGGGAGAGGAAGGGAGGAGAGGAGGAGATGAGAGGAAGGGAGGAGAGGAAGGGGGGAGAGGGTGGGAGGAGGAAGGAGGGAGAGGAAGGGAGGGTAGGAGGAGAGGACGGGAGAAATTGAGAGAAAATAATCTAGAAAAGGCTCATGTCATGACACAACCTTCTCCCTGATCCGATCAACAAGCACATGTACATACATTATATGATGGTGCAGCCAGCAGACCCCCCCCCCTTCTTCTTTAGGGCTCCTGCCTCCTTTAAACTCCTCCCACACTGGGAGCAGTCGTGTTAACTAGTGTGTGTGTTCTCTGGTGTCTCTTTAGGTTTCCTGCCTCACTGAAACCCTTCCCACACTGGGAGCAGCAGTATGGCTTCTCTCCTGTGTGTGTTCTCTGGTGTTTCTTTAGGTTTTCTGCCTGACTGAAACTCTGCCCACACTGGGAGCAGCAGAATGGCTTCTCTCCTGTGTGTATTCTCTGGTGTGTCTTTAGGTTCCCTGCCACACTGAAACTCTTCCCACACTGGGAGCAGCAGAATGGCTTCTCTCCTGTGTGTGTTCTCTGGTGTGTCTTTAGGTCACCTGCCTGACTGAAACTCTTCCCACACTGGGAGCAGCAGAATGGCTTCTCTCCTGTGTGTATTCTCTGGTGTGTCTTTAGTGTGCTCATACAACCAAATCTCTTTCCACACTGAAGACAAGAGTGAGTCTTCTGTCCTCCTTGAGTCTGTGGTTGTGATTTAAGGTGAGTTGGACAAATGAAACTCTCACTGCAATCTAAACAGTGGTGATTCTTCTGTCTTGAGCTCCTCCTCCTCCGTCTGAGTTGTTTATGGCTTCCTGATGCGGTGGAGCTGGGCTCCATGTCTGAGTCTGGGTTGGAGCTCTCTCCTGTAAGAATAGGAACATATACAGGATTAGAAACAACATGAGAACAAGTGCTGCTTCCATAGACTCAGCAGTGCCAGAAGTAACACCACATCTCTGGAGTGTTTCTAAAATAATTTATTGCAGCTTATATATTTAGCTTTGGTATCTGATTAATGGATTAACTGAATCTGTCATAGCTAGGTAGAGTTTGATAAGGACTCCAGGTGGACTCCATTGGCCAATATGGCAGAACCAGGGAGAAACAAATGAAATCTTTGAGAAAGAAGATACAAGAACACAGTGTCTCACAGAGCCACAAGCTAGCAGAAGAAATAGTAGAAAAACAAACAAAACAAAAAACAGGGTGAAAACACTTTCTGAAAACACAAGAGGAGTGTCTAGCCTCCACTAAGAATGTCTTCAATATAGCATATTATATTGCCAAACATAATAGACCATACACAGATCACCATGCAGAAAGCCCTTCTTAAACTCAGACATGCAATTGATACCATTCCTGTGAGTAGTGCAGATTGGGAAAGAGGTTTTTCAGAAATGAATAATGTTGTCACACCTTTGCGCACACAACTGAGAATTGAAAACACCTCAGCTCTTATCTTTATTTAACTAGTTGGACCTCCTCTTGAGTGTTGGAACCCCATGACATATGTAAAGAAGTGGGTGCCTACTAGAAGATCTGCTAGTCGTAAACTTGTTTATATTTGTGTGTGTGTAGATGGGCAAATCTATATGTATATATGCATGCAGACATGTTTGAGAGGGAGGGGTGGGTGGAGGGGAGGGAGAAAAACAGAAAATATTCATGCCTTTTTCAATGTATCAATCTTCCATACAGTTTGTATGTCTTGTCTTCTGGTGTTAGTAACGTTAGCTATGTAGCTGGCTAGCTACGGTAGCCTATTGTCATTGTGGTGCTCGCACCTACGTTATCTAGCTCGTAGCTCGCATGCTACGTTAGCATCAATTTAGCTAATCATAACATAGCAGCGAGAGTAACGTTAGCTAGCCATGTAGCTACTAGCTAGCTATGTGTTGTGGTGATGGACAGACTTCTAAATGGCCAGGGTTTTTCCTGCATAGAGAATTATGAGGCGGCCGCCTCCGTCATATTTCTAGCCGCCTCCAGCTCTCGACAAACTGACGGTCGTATTTTCTACAAGCGTTGCACTCAGTGGATTTCTGTCATTTCTAACTGCAATTGCGGCACTGCGCCGACGTGGTGGCGGGGGCGCTGTTTCGCAAATAAGTTAGCTTTCGTTTCTGCTAGCAAAATAGCTGATAGTATGTTGACTGCTCAAGGAGAATACATATTTGAAAGTACAGAATGCCTGAGAGCCTTATATTGCATTATATTACATTATATTTTGAATGGTCATCTGGTGCCTGAATATTGTGTTTTCCTTTACATAAATAATTCCACCATAAATTGATGCAGAAAGGGCACAAATTGGTGCATATTAATTCACCAGAAAGCAAGAAATTAAGTGTTTGATGTTAAAGGACCCCCAGACAGCCCTGCTTCATGGGTCCCCCCCGATGTCAAACACCACTGGTACCACCTCCGCCTCATTTTGAGCCAGGAAAAACCCTGATGGCCATGTTGGCATTCAAGTTGGCTAAACATAGCAGTGAGTCTGCCCTGTGTCTGGGGCTGTTTGACAGAGGCAGTTACAGTAGTAGTAGTAGCAGTTCGCCGAATTAAAGGTGTCTGTGTTTAATTGCGGGCCCACAGACAGCCCCCATACATCAGCTGATCATTTAAAGGGGTGGCCGTAATCGTTAGAAAAATAGTCGTTAGGGACAGCCCTATCAATGACGCAAACAACTTGAGCCAATTCATTGTCACATGCTCATTAACCTAAACGAGCCACTCTCTCATGCTTGTTAAACTAAAATATGTCAGCAGTGTGTCTGGTGATATGTGTTTATAACCTTAGGACTCCAGTTCCCAGTATGCACCAGAAGTAGGGGTGTAACGGATCACCACATATATATATATATACATACATAACATATTCTACACTCAAACATTAGGCTACATATTAAACAGAAACACACATTCAATGTGTGAATGTGCAATAATACTATGTGCAATATGATAACCCTCGTGCACATAAGGTTCAGAGATAGGAAATGTTAGGATATTTATAGCATAGCATAGAGTACAGCACAGTGTTTTATTTGTATAGTATAGTATAGTGGATAGTGTATATAGCCTTTATTTATGTAAACCATCTCTTTTCCCTTCTTGTTTTTAGTATTTTTTTCCTAGCACCAGGGGAGCCCCCCCTCACAAATTTCGTTGTATGGTACCTGTACTATATTAATGACAATAAAGACCATTCATTCATTAATTCATTCATTCATTCAACTTAAATTATGCAGTAGGAGAGAGGGAGGAGGCACCTGGTTGCAGCAGTGAATCACTGGGCTCTTTAAAGCAGACAAATAAACATGTTTTCTGCTACTTTTAACTATATAATAAAGTGAAAGCTTACTTTAAACATGGTATGAAAAAATTGGCTACATTATCAGAAGTTATCAAGCTGTCTTTTTCGTGCCTCCCGTCAACACTCCCGTCAAATGTGTGGCCATGCTCGTACGACTTTCTCGTTGCACAACGCTTAAACACCGTAACTTTTTTATCAACCACACTTCCAATGACACTGTCCGTCATTGTTATAATTGACAGAGAAGCCAAAGTGTTCCCATACATGGGATTTAAATGACGAGGGAGGCATTTCGAGTTCTTCTCTGTCGCCAACATTAGCAGCACTCGCCATGAAACACTTGGGCTGCGTTCGTAAATTTGCTCTGAGAGCGCCGGAGAGCACAATGGGTCCGACGTCATAAAGGGACCAAGTAATTTGATTGGACAAGAGGCGTTCCATGAATGCTGATCAGATTCCAGAGCGAATTTACGAACGCAGCCTTGTTGTTCTGGATTTTCCCCCCCATTATCAACCTATCATTGCGCTTTAGAGTAAAAGAAAGCACGCAACTGTCGCGTCTATCTTTTCATGGCAACTCTACATTGTGATTTACAAGGGATATTAACTAATATTAAGTAATATTATTACTTGGTTACATTTTGCAATTGATCCGCGGTACACATGCGTGCCGAACCGTGGGGGGCGATCCGTACGGATCACGGATTATCCGTGATCCGTTACACCCCTAACCAGAAGCATGTGCAGAAGTTGCAGATACGCAAATGTTATCTGTGTTGGAGTGCCACTTGCTTTGGAGCCAAGGCCTCTGAACAGAGCCACAAGCCATAGTGGTTGAAATCTTTCCCTATGAAATGGGACAACCCTTCAAGACCCTGATACGTCATCAGTAGTGTCATAGAAAAGCATTGACGCTCGGTTTTACACTATTAACGGATCATCAAACAAAAAAGAACAATGCTTCATTATCAGACCATGGCAGAATAGGTGATCTGTAGGCTATCATCCTGTGCTCCTACCCTGCCAGTCTGCACTGAGATAGGAAAACCATGCAAGAACTTCGCGGCTGAACTTAAGGTAAATTTCAGGCATCATCTGCCATCAAAGGGGGGAATGCAACATGAAGTATGTCAAAATGCACCAGTATCATGCACAGATCAGCCTTAAAACATGTAACGTTAGATAGATAACATTAGACACGGAGGGCAGATTTATTTTCATGGCGTTGCGAAATTCGATGTGACAGGAACGCTGGAGAAACAGCCGCTGTTAGTCAGAACATGATATAACCCATCAATAATATTACATAATAACAACTGCTTGGATTAGATTGCGTGTTTTGGTTTAATAAGTGCCATAGCTATAGCGTCATATGCCATCAAAGAGGAGAAATGCGACATGAAATAGGTCCTAACGCGTGACTATCATTCACAAATCAGCCTAATGTTTGATAGATAACTTTACATCAAATCCATCACCCGCTGTCAAACGACACATGTAAGATTTTATTTTTTTATTTTTTTAAACAGGATTGTACATCTGAGAAATGTGAATCGCGCTCCGATGACATGGTGTATTTCTATGGGGAGGCTGTGCCTGGCGCTTCTATTGGACAGGGACGCCGGGGCGCTCATACAATCTCTGCGTTTGTTACAGAGGAACAGGGTGACAAACGCACAGATATGAGTGCTCCATTGTCTTGCTTTTGGTAGTCTAATGGAAGTGCCCAGGTAACAGTTTAGCTATTATTGTCCTCTACTGCTGAGCACCAAAACCCTCAGATCTTAAACTTGGCTGAAGCGCGCTGGACCTTGGAACGTTGTATTTCTGTATTTTTGTATGTTAAGCATAGGCACAGCACATCGGCATATATTGGTTATTTTTAGTTATATATTTTTGGTTATGCTTGTTATAAAAAAAAAGGTCTACAATGCATTGAATGACATTAAACTAAGATAATGAGATCATTTTCATAATTTTTCAAATCTTTATTACCAAGTAATCACAGAGTAAAAAGTAATGACATGTGTGGTTGTCTTCCGCATTGCCTAGAGCGGAATCAGATTTCTGTAGATGATTCGCAATGCATCCTGGGAGGTAGGGTTATGGCTCTGAAATCTAACGTGGTCCCAAAAAATCTCCAAACTGAGCCGTGGATAGCCCTCCCCCTCCCCCCCTAGCCCCCGATGAAAACATGAAACGGAGCAGGAGGGGTGAAACAGAGTCATAGGGGTGAATTGGGATCGGGCCTTACTGTGCATCACGTAGCAGAGCATGGCGAGTTTGAAAAGCTGACCGCAGAGAAGGAGAAGAAAAAGGCAGAGAAAGTGTACAGACACAACTCGGCCAGCCTAGCAAAAAGTTTGTGGAGATTTTTAAAAATACTTTTAAAACATTTAGGCCTAGGCCTCGCTTTATCGGATGCTCTAAATGTCAATTGTCTCATCCACACTAATTTTCTTTTTTTTATTATCCTATTAGTATTAGGCTATTATTTGATAGGTATCGGCAGTATATCGGCCGATATTTCTCATAGATTATCTGTGATCTGTGATATTTCTCATAGATTATCTGTGATCGGTATCGGTGGCAAAAAACCAGAAGTGACAACATCTCTGGGGTCTGTAGAATATAATGACTGAACACAGAGTTCAAGAGAGACTTATCAATGCCACAATACAAGAGACTAAAGAGGCACTGTCAAACTAAGTATTGACTGTTACAGTAGTACACAATTAACACCATAGAGCACTGACTAGGAGTTGTCCAATGAATAGCATTTTAACATTAGCAAATTCATCACATGAACTTACCACCCAAATGTGTGTCCTCTATTTCCTCTCCTATCACATATTTCTGCACCACTTCTCCTCCTTCCTCCTCTTCTTTCACCATCACTTCTCCCTCCTCCTCTTCCACTACCACATTCTGTTCCAGTGTTTGACTGCAGTCCTCCAGCTTCACTGCCACCATCTCTGGACCCCGCTGTGTGCTTGTCTGGGCTGGAGAACCACAGTCCGAACCCAGGGAGTCTGTGGACTTGTGTTCAGACATGGTAGCTGGGCTGTGAGGTGGATCTGTGTAGTAAACAAAGGAAGAGGCACATAGTGGAGAGTTAATTTCACAAACATAAAAATGACCAGAAACCTAACAGAAGATATGCACTACTATGAGATGCTGTAGTAAAGCGTCTTCCACATTGACTGAACAGAAGAACAGAAAAGGTGGTCTGGTTTTCTAAGAAGAATGATAAATAAAAGTATGGGGTTAGCTTACCAAACGGGTACATACACCTTACGATCAGTGCCTGGGCCAGCTCCATCTGACCCTAACCCTATCACTGCCTGGGTCAGTCTGACCCTAACCCTATCACTGCCTGGGTCAGTCTGACCCTAACCCTATCACTGCCTGTGTCAGCTCCATCTGACCCTAACCCTATCACTGCCTGGGTCAGCTCCATCTGACCCTAACCCTATTACTGCCTGGGTCAGTCTGACCCTAACGCTATCACTGCCTGGGTCAGCTCCATCTGACCCTAACCCTATTACTGCCTGGGTCAGCTCCATCTAACCCTGACCCCATCACTGTCTGGGTCATTCTGACCCTAACACTATCACTGCCTGGCCAGCTCCATCTGAGCTCCCTTGAGTGGCGTGACCTGGCGGTGGTCTATATGATAGTTTGTTCAGGTTTGTGGTTTTTGGTTGGTTGGTCCGGTAACAGAACCAAAATGTGCGCACTCGTTCACACACATTTATCAACAGTGATTCACACCAATATTTCTCAATAAAAACCAGACCATATGAAATGTAAAGGAAAGGAGGGAAATGGAGAGAACTATCTAAATATCACTTTCCACTCATCCTAACATTAGACAACTTCATAACATTAACTTACCATCCATCTCCTCCACATCCTCTACTCTTTCCTCCTCTTTCACCATCATGTCTTTCTCCACCACTTCTTCTCCTCCTTCCTCTTCTGTCACCATCACTTCCTCCTCCCCCTCTTTCACTACCACATTGAGTTCCAGTGTTTGACTGCAGTCCTCCAGCTTTACTGCCACCATCTCTGGACCCCGCTCTGTGCTTGTCTGGGCTGGAGAACCACAGCCAGAACCCAGGGACTCTGTGGACTTAAGTTCAGACATGGTAGCTGGGCTGTGAGGTGGATCTGTGTAGAGTAAACCAAGGAAGAGGCACATATAGTGGAGAGTTAATTTCACAAACATACGGATAACCAAAAACCTAACAGAGGTTAGGCACTACTATGAATTGTTGTGCTAAAGCATCTTCCACATTGACGGGGCTGCGGCCTGATTCTCTACCCCTCTCTCTGAATGGTGCACTCTACACTGGATGGATTTAAAAGGATAGACTGGTCTAAGCAATATGGTGAACTCTCGTGCTAACACCAATCAAATGTTTTTGAATGCGCCCAGGATTCGTAACCAAGGCTAAATCCTGTTTCCCTTTTTCACCCCTACCCCTTGTTCTGGAGAGCCACTCTCTTTTCGGCTTGCCCCTCAGAACAGTTGCAAGGGATAGTGGTTGAAAGCTTCCCCTATTAAATGGGATAACCCTTCAAGTCCCTGATACGTCATCAGTAGTATCATAGAAAAGCATGGAAGCTCGCAATTCTACATCAGCATACTAGCGATTTTTTGTTATGCTTGTGATAAAGAAGAGGTCTATAATACATTGAAAGGACATTAAACTAAGATAATATGATGATTATCATCACTTTTACAAATGTATTAAAGAAGAACATAATGACCTTTGTGGTTGCTTGTGCGTTCGCCACTATCTTACCGATGATTCGCAAGGCATTCTGGGAGGTTTGTCAACACTAGATTTGGAGTGTGCCTCTGAAACAACTCTGTTTGGAGTGTGCCTCTGAAACAACTCTGTTTGGAGGGCCATGTAGCCCTAACACTTCACCCTACCCCTCCATCCCAACAAGAATCGGGACACTCTACCCCTACTTGTGAATGTGCAAAATGGAGGGGTAGGGCAAAACTGTAGGGGCAAGGGGTGTGTTGGGATTGGGCCTTACCATCTACGATCTAGCTACAGCTACATTAAAGTCAGTGTGTCTAGCTACAGCTACATTACAAGGTTGCTCACTTTATATAATAATACAAGGTTCCTCACATGATATAATAATAGCTATTGAAACGCCTCCTTACAGTTGTAAAGTAAAACGTAGTTCGCTAGCTACTTAGCACTCTCCATAGCTTGACATTGAGAGCTAGCTAGCTAGCATATCCATGGTGTTTCCATGTTCAAACGGGTTGAGGACGCAGAGGCATTTAGAAAAACGCATTTTGGTGCTCAGCCCGGCTAGCATCCCATATGCCTCAGTCATCAAGATCACTTGGTCTTCACATTAAAACGGAGTAGCAGCTAGTTGCAGCCTTGAGTGTAGTACTGTAATAAAAACGAACCTGTTCTATGGAGCTTTATCTCCGGTTGAAAACGGACGCTTAGCAACGTCCGTAGACGGTGGTTCTCCTCCTGGCAACGGGAGACTTCTCCTTGGTACTCTGACATCGTTCTTTCCACCGCCCCGAATATCTCAAAAGCTGCCGCTGTTAATCGCTCGGAGATAAACACTTTCAACTGCTGTATCTCTGCCATTCTGATATCATAACAGTCTAAAAGCGATCTGGTGGTCAACACATGTGAACTTCCTGTTTCCGCGTCTTCTTCTTCGTTTTTTGGGGGGGATTGGCAGTTGGCAACTAACTTAAGGCGCATTACCGCCACCTACCGGACTGTGTGGAACGTCAGATTGACAGGGGAAAGAATTATAGAAAATGGAAATAATAAGCAAAATTGGGGAGGGGTGGTGTTACATTTGATCTATTAATCCAGTTTCTTTCAAATACTTTATTATCTGGTTGTATACTTTAAATGTGTTTCCAAGTAAACTCCCTACAGTAAAACTTTCTGAATTGCTGATTTCAGTAGCTTTCTCTGTTCCTCATATTTCTCACATTTCAGCAACACATGCAGAGCAGATTCCTGGTTATTACAGTGGCACAAATGCCAGTTGGGTGTTTTCCTTTTCTATGAAGTGTGTCATTCAATCTAGTGTGACCTATCCTGAGACAGGAAATGACTCTCTTCTTTCTAGTTCTTGCCCATCCTACTTCCTATTCCAACTTTCTTCTGAATGCTATACAAATGTCTTCCTGTTTCATTTCTGTTCCAGTCTTCTTGCCATAATTCCTGCATGTGTGTTTTAATGATTGATTTTACCTCAGCTTTGCTAAGTGGAATATCCATTTCTATTGATTCTGATTTAAGTGACTGCTTAGCTAATATATCTGCATCTTCATTTCCTTCTACCCCGACATGAGCAGGAACCCAAACAGAGCCAACATATCTGTGCTATATATTCCATACATTAACTGATGAATCCTGAAAATAATATCCTGTCTGCAAGATTTCAAAGATCTAATACTAGACAATGCTAGACAATGCTGCCCGGCTGTCTGAAGCAATTAATGCATTAATTACCCTGTTTATCTACCAACCGTTCCAATGCTGTCAAAATTGCTAGCAGCTCCACTGTGTATACTGATAAATGATCGGTGGTTCTTTTTTTAATTCCTGTCTTATACTGAGGGAGATATACTGCAGCTCCTGTTCGGCCTATTTTCATGTTTAGGTGAAAATGAATTTTACTCTGAGTTGTTCTCATAGGCCAATAGTGAAATGAATATGAGGAGAGCTAGTGGGCAGTGCTTTTAAATGTGTGTGTGTTTGTGTGTGTGTGTGTGTGTGTGTGTGTGTGTGTGTGTGTGTGTGTGTGTGTGTGTGCGTGCATGCGTGCGTGCGTGCGTGCTCGCGCGCCCGCCTATGTGCATGCAAGCGTGAATGCAAGAGAGAATGCATTATACCTATCGAATATGTTAATGGTTGAAATAGTATTTTATAGAGTTTTACCTTGTTTAATCTTGCTTGTGTTTTTCTGCCAACATTAAAATTACATTTAAATGAACCTTGATTCTTGAGTCTATGGATAAACATTTTTGGCATACATTGAGGCCCAAAAGAATGAACGATTATCAGAAACAGATCTAATCAGTCCAGGAGCCATGGGGTTGAACCTTGTTTTGTCGGGTAAAGTTGCTGTTTCTTGTTGCTTGGTGGTACCTCTTCAAAATACAGGAGGGTGCCTGGTGATATCCCATGAGCATTTTCAGATATTATCCCTGCAATCAAGTATGTTTACTTGAAGGTAAATTGTCCACCACCCTTTATACCAAATCCACAGACAAGAATAGCCTGTTACATGCTACTAGTGCACATCCGCCTCCCCTCAAGAAGGGTCTACCATATTCTCAATTTCTTAGACTGAAACGTATCTGTAGTAATCCATCAGATTTTGAGAAAGAGAGTAATACCATGTACAATAACTTTGTCGATAGGGGTTATCCCAGAAAGTGGCTTGACTCTGCCCTAACCAAATTACATAACCAGAATCCCAACCCAGGGGCACAGACCACTAAGAAATATTCATGTACCTGTATCCCCACCTATAACCCTCTTATCAATGATGTTCTCACATTATAGATCTCGAAGCATCAGGGACTATATGGTGAAAGCAGACTGTTACATACCACCACAGCACCACACAGGGCGTCTTGATGGAGTGACCGGCTTCTATCCTTGTCGTCACTGTGTAGCTTGTTCTCACTCTAAGAAAACCAACACGTTTAAGAGTGCAGTCAATAACAAACAATACACTATCAAACAATTTGTCAACTGCAGCTCTCCAAATGTCATCTACATGATCTTGTGTAAATGTAATCTCCAATATGTAGGAAAAACATCTAGACCAGTCCACGCACGTATAATAGAGCATATGAGTGCCATTAGACGCAAGGACATTAAATCACCAGTTGCCAGACATTTCATGGAAGCCAGTCACTCTACAGCAGACTTGACATACATGGTCATCCAACAAGTAAACAAATCACGTAGAGGTGGAGATCTTGACACCAGACTCCTCCAAACTGAATGCAGATGGATTTTCTATTTCCAGTCTGTTAACCCAGGAGGCATGAATGAGGACCTCTCCCTCCAGTGTTTCCTATAGGACTCCACCTTCTCCCATTCAAATGTATCTTGTCTGCTATGTTACCTACTAAATGTACTATATTTGTTGTTTGTATGAACTATGACAGATTTACTATGTTACCCCTTGGTCAACTTGTAGTTATGTATTTACATATACTGTATATAGTGTCCAAGTTAACTTGCCTCTTTATTATGATTATTTTGTTATTTTTCTATGTCAATGTTTTTTCATTCATGATTGATTGGCTGTGTAATCCTGATGACCCTGATCATCAACACCTGTGTAGGCCTGTGGCCCTATCATAATATCATGTCTGTCTGCTGCCCGGTGACACTGATGATGGTCGTATGACCGAAACATTTGTCCCGCATCTTGCACCTTTTGCACCTGAGCACTTTGCACTTTTTGTAAAGAGTATGACAAAATAAAGATTTTTTTTTCTTCTAAATCTCTGTCTAAGGAGTTTTTCCTTAAAGTTATTGCAGAGTGCGAGTTTCTCTACTCTCACTGTCCAGATATTAACCCCTCCATGCCCAAAGTGCAAAAATCCCAGAAAAATAGGTATTCATGAGATTTCATGCAAAATACTCAAATAAAATGCATCAAATTTGCTTTCTCCAATGTTTATTCATGAAGGAGGTCATGTAAAATGTATTGTATAAATTTTTTATTTAAATAAACAAATATCTTCCAAATTAATGAATAGTAACACTTTTAGGCCATACCAGCAAAACACACTTAATGACAATACAGGTCATGCTGGATGAACCTTCCTGTTTTTGTATAAAATGATAACTGCACAATTGCATTTGCATCACAGTAACCTATTTTTGTGTCCATCAAAATAGCAAATACCGTCTTTGTTACCAGCATTGATTAATAAAGCAAAATAGCATTCATGAAATGCTTAACAATTATTTGTATAAAATAACAAATATGGTCTTTGTTACCAGCAAAACTGATAAATAAAGGAAAATAGTATTTGGTCTGAACAATGATTTTAATAATAATAAAATGATAACTGCATAGTTAAACAAAACACATTTGGATCACAGTACTTTTGCCTTTAACAAAACAACAAATAAGGTCAAAATAGTCAATGCAACAAGTCGTATCCAAAATATTGGCACTTAACTGATCAATAAGATAACTGATCAATAAGGCAGGGGAGCGTTTTGTGGGGTTATAAATCCTCCTCCTCCTCTTCGTCTGTGTGTGTGTGTGTGTGTGTGTGTGTGTGTGTGATAAATATAATTGTTAAATCTCCGACCCAATCATGTCATCATCCATAGCTTTGATTTGGCCACAAATATTAAACATGCCATCGTTAAATTTACCTGAAGTTAGTAGTGGCTGTTTAAACAACTCTGGACCATGTATTATTACAGATTCTCCTGATCTATGGACATACAGGTTACATACAGGTTACATACGGGTTACATACAGGTTACATGCATGTTATGAAACCATCTATAATGTGTACTGATATATCCCTTTAATTAGTGTGCAGAGGAAGGTTGTGGGTGAGTTCCTGTAGCGTTCCATGTGTGCATGGGGGACTGACAGTGTTGTGATTGTCTTGTGTGCATTCTGGTGGAGGAGGATTTTTCAGAAATAGACTCTGTCCAAAGTTTGAGTCCTAAAAACGTTTAGTAAAAGTTCGTGAATTTAGCAGACCACAGAGAGAAGATTGAGGAATGCTTCCTGAGCAACGACTCCAGGCGGGTGTGGCAGGGGGTTCAGCACATGACAAACTTCAGAGCCAACAGGCTCACAGCCGCGGAGGACGACCCCCTGCTGGCGGAAGAGCTGAACTCCTTCTACGCCCGGTTCGACGAGGGGCGAACAGAGGTAACCACAACACAAACACCACTCTCTCCAGCTCTCAGCAGCCTCACCCTCACAGAGCATGAAGTGAGACGCGTGCTGAAGGCGGTGGACCCCAGAAAAGCCTCAGGGCCGGATGGCGTCCTGGGACGGGTGCTGAGGGACTGCGCCGACCAGCTGGCCAGGGTTTTCACCAACATCTTCAACCAGTCCCTGTCCCAGGCCACCATCCCACCCTGCCTGAAAACCTCAACAATCATCCCAGTCCCGAAGAAAAGCACGGTGAGCTGCCTAAACGACTACCGCACGGTGGCACTCACACCAATCATCATGAAGTGCTTCGAGAAACTGGTCCGGGCCCACATAGTAACACGCCTCCCGCCCAACCTGGATCCATACCAGTTCGCCTACAGAGCCCACAGGTCCACAGAGGACGCCATCGCAACGACTCTCCACTCCACTCTATCCCACCTGGAGAGGGGGAACAGCTACGCGAGACTGCTCTTTGTGGACTTCAGCTCTGCCTTCAACACCATCCTTCCAGACAGGCTAGTGACCAAACTACTAGACCTGGGACTATCACACTCCATATGTGCATGGATCAAGGACTTCCTGTCTGACCGCCCCCAGAGGGTGCGGGTGGGCTCCCACACCTCCACAGCCCTCAGACTCAGCACTGGGTCCCCCCAGGGCTGCGTGCTAAGCCCCATCCTCTACAACCTCTACACCTACGACTTCACCCCCGTCCACCCCAGCAACTCCATCATAAAGTTTGCAGACGACACCACCGTGGTGGGCTGCATCTCGGGGGGGGACGAGGCGGCGTACAGGGATGAGGTGGAGCAGCTGGGCAAGCTGTGCAAGGTTAACAACCTACTGCTGAACCAGTCAAAGACCCAGGAAATCATCGTGGACTTCAGGAGGAAAACATCTGAGGTCCAGTGCTCGTCGATGGAGGGAGCGTGGAGAGAGTCTCAACCCTCTGATTCCTGGGGGTGCACATACAGGATGACCTGTCCTGGAAGACCAACACAGCAGCCATCATCAAGAAGGCACAACAGCGGCTCTACTTCCTGAGAGTCCTCAGGAAATACTACCTCAAACAGGAGCTGCTTGTGACCTTCTACCGCTGCACAGTGGAGAGCATCCTCACCTACTGCATCTGCGTGTGGTTCTCCAGCTGCACAGCCGCAGAGAGGAAAGCGCTACAGAGAGTCGTGAGATCGGCCCAGAAGATCATCGGCGCCCCCCTCCCCTCTCTGGAAGAGCTGTACAACACACGCTGCCTCAGGAAGGCCTCCAAGATCTCCAGAGACCCATCCCACCCTGGGAACGAACACTTTGTTCGGCTGCCCTCGGGCAGGCGGTTCAGGACCATGTCCGCAAGGACAAATAGACTGAAGCTCAGCTTCTACCCTAGGGCCATTCAGGCCCTGAACACAGCAAAGACCTAGGTTCTAGGCCCTGGACAATCTAGACAATTTGATGGCAGCTACTAGATTGTAATCAAGTGAAATACTGAAACACAACTGTGAACATTTCAAACCTGCAAACTGCGACACTTTAAATGAATGTGCAATAATACTATGTGCAATATGACAACCCTCGGGTACATAAGGTTCAGAGATAGGAAATGTTAGGATATTTATAGCATAGCATAGAGTACAGCACAGTGTTTTATTTGTATAGTATAGTGGATAGTGGATATAGCCTTTATTTATGTAAACCAGCTCTTTTTCCCTTCTTGTTTTTAGTATATTTTTCCTAGCACCAGGGGAGCCCCCCCTCCCAAATTTCGTTGTTTGGTACCTGTACTATAGCAATGACAATAAAGACCATTCATTCATTCATTCATTCATGAGAGTGATGTGATTGAGAAATATGGTTTTCTTTTAAAAGGGACATTAACACAGCATAACAGGGTGGACAGTGATCGCAGGGACAAGCAATATTGTAAGCAAAACCTTAATTTTTTGTACAAAAAAAAAAAAATGGATACAAACTATATTTGATTTCAATAGATATTGATCAGGAACATGACATAATAATAACATATTTGGAAATGTATATGTTTTTAATAGTTATTTTTTGGATTGAAGTTGAATGAACAACACTGGGGACATCCCAAATCCCATGCAAAATCCCATTTACATCTTTAACCAAAGCTTTTCAAATGTAGAAAACAACAACTTAGAAGCCCATATCATTGTATTCATAATAAATAACAATTGACTATACATGAAAAACCTAATGGAATTAGTATTTGTCCAAATTTAGACAAAAAATACAACATGATTTGTACTGGGGACGGAAAAGGCACCGTATTAAAAAAATGACCCATCAATGTTATATGTATGTGCATTTGTGTATGTTATCTGTATATATTAAATGTTGTAATTGTTCCATATTTGATACCTGTGTCTCCCCCCCCCCTCAGTTATTTAGTCGGTGTCCACCATTTTAATTCAATTTAGTCAATCTAGAGTGTTAGTGTTAATTTGTGCCACTAAGGTAATAATAGTCCACGGGTGTGTATCCCCCCCAGACAACCTCTCTCTCTCTCTTTCTCTCTCTCTACCTCCCTACCTCTCTCTCTCGCTATCTGCTCTACCTCTCTACCCCCCACCCCACTCACACCTGCCCGCCCGCCTCCTTCTCTCCCCCCTCTCCCCCTCTTTCTGTCTGAGTTGAAATACTCTGTCAATAAAGTGATTGTTGAAATAATTGGTCATATCTATTGGTTTTCCGCTTCAATGAAAGATGGAGTTCAGTTACTCTTCCTGCCCAGAATGTCATTTAAGGTGTTCCAGAGCTTCTTTCCGACATGTTTTATATCATTAATCCTAGATACATGTGTGTGTGTGTGTGTGTGTGTGTGTGTGTGTGTGTGTGTGTGTGTGTGTGTGCGCACTCCCGTGTGTGTGTACTCAGCTGGTAATAACATTAACACATAAGATTAGTCTCTCTCTCTCTCTCCCTCCCTCCCTCCCTCCCTCCCTCCCTCCCTCCCTCCCTCCCTCTCTCTCTCTCTCTCTCTCCCCCCCCATCCGCCACAGTAGCTGAAAACGAAACGATAACTGCCGCTCAGACCTCCACAACAAACACAAACCTCT
>NW_027662440.1:857500-885000 GCF_963989245.1 Nansenia antarctica | reverse complement strand
GCATCCAGAGGTTCCTCTAGTCTTTGGTGTCTGCAATCAGCCAGTTTCTGTGCAGGTAAAAGAAACATATGATGTTAAGACTATGCAATGCTACTGTATGCATACTGACATTTTGAGATGGCAGCTGTCTAGTATAACACCAAACAAACACAGTTTTTGTTTTGAAGTGAGCGATCACTGAAAAAGACCAAAACAGCATTAAATAATAATAAGTGTAATACTTACTATAGTGCTTTTCACTTTTTCTGCTTTTTGGCAGTGAAGTGATATGCCTGAAGCTTGGCTACACCTGATGTCCGTTTCAGGGTTTCTTCTGTGGGACCAGCTTTGACTCCAGGAGTGGAGGAGGGGGAGGAGGCTCTAGATGATGAAGTGGCTCTGACTCCAGGAGTGGAGGAGGAGGAGGAGGCTCTAGATCAGGGGTCACCAACTACATCTGTCCAAGGGCCAGAATTTTTTTAAGCATACACTGTGGGGGCCGGACTTATATGTATTTATTTTATTTAGGCATAATTAGCATATTATTGTTTAATATTTTCACTTTCTTTCAAAATGTATGTTATTAATGGCTTATTATCAGTGTTAACAGGCTCCTGACACCTATACTGCAGCCAGCCAGCAGGGGGCGATCAAGATATTTTGGCTTCACTTTGTTATTACACATTGTAATAATTTTCAGTTATCAATCATGCAAAATGTCACTCTCAAACAACCTGAAGCGTAAAATTCACGTGGAAAACCGCAGCTTTATTGAGGAATGGACTGACAAGTACGCATTCATCTTGCCAACATTTAGTAAAGCAAAACTTGTATGCCTCATCTGCACTGAAACGGTAGCTGTTGAAAAACGATACAATCGTCGCCGTTACAATTATACAAGGCATGCAGCTTTCAGATAATCATACCCTGAGAAGTCATACCCTGAGACCCGTCGCAGAAAAATTGCAAACTTAAAAGCTGGACATGGATATGCCAGTGGAATTATTAGCAGAACGTTATCTGAACGAGAGGGCAGCTAGTGCATCTCTCCCGGCTGTCTGGGTTCTACAAGCATAACAAGCCATTTACCTCATTCATGTTTTGACTGAGAAGTTAGTTGTTATTTAAGTCACTATAATGTGCATGTGAAAAAATACCGCATTCCATTTAAAAGACGGGAATTAGTTTCAGCTTTGCTACTGTACTATACTATTACATACTAGTATACTATACGGCTATTTAGATGCAAGGTTGCAGCTTTGTGAATGAGTTAGGTCTGAATCGTCCTGCATTGGAATAACGATATGAATCTATGCTACGGCCGCGTTCGTAAATTCGCTCTGAGAGAGTCAGAGCCTCCACGTGACTGCCTCTAGTCCAATCAAATTACTTGGTTCCATGACGACGTTGAATCCAGTGTGCGCATCGACGAATTTACGAACGCGCCCTATATGTTCTAAACGGTATTTCCTATATATTATCCTCATCACTATTATCACTATCATCATCGTCGCTTTCCACAGCCACATGAACGGAGCCAGCTGTAGGCCTATGCTGTTCATCCTCCCGAGTCCGACCCGAAGACCCACTTACTTCGCTAACGTTACTGCTAGTGGGAAACTGGCCAGGTGTGGAGGGTTGCGTTGAGAAGAAGTTTGTGAGTGGAACACATGAGGCCACCAAGTTCTTCCGCTGTTCTTTCTCGGGTATTTTAGGTAATTGCAATGTTACACTCTGAAGGTCACGTAAATCACGTTCTCTCAAATCAAATGACGCTCAGGTCGCACGTACAGTAAACAATATCAGAGTGAGAATGAGATTGACAGCCAATCATCTCCCCGAGTCTGAAAGATTGACTTTTTTTTTTACATAAAGACAGCGAGGGAAAGAAATAGGCCTACAACAGACAGGCTGGGTGTTTTAAATATCGGCGCGACCGTAAAATCTTCTCTCCTCAGAGTGACGGGGGGCCCTGCTGAGGTGGTACTAAGACGGGCGGAATCGACAATACAAACAGGTGAACAGGGCCCTGCGGTTGCGGCACTTGGCCGTCAAGAACCCCCTCGTCAATGGTGGGCCGCCCCCCTCGCCCCCACCCTAGCTCCGCTGTTGACCGATATCATAAGAGACTGTATGCCTACAAATCATATTACAGCAGGTAGCCAATTGACGGAAATCCGTCGCGACTTGGAAAAAAATTACGGAAATCCGTCGTAGCGACGGAGAACTTTAATCCCTGTGCTAACGGCCGCCATCTTTGCTATCTCCTCCGGTCACAGGAGATGTGAGAATTCGTCACCCGTACCGCGTCTAAACCACTGTTGATGACGTAGGCGCCGTGAAGGGCTGTCCCAATTCATAGGGCTTAGATTTCAAGGGGTAGGGCTTGTGACGTATTCGAAGGCCTTGCCTTCGAATCGAGTGACACTCGAAAACGAGCCATAGGGGTAGAAAAGGGAATTGGGATTGGCCCTAAGTGTGTGTGTGTGTGTGTGGAGGGGGAGAGAGGGTGGAGGAGTGGAGGGAGGGAGAGGTGAAGGGTGGGAGGGATGATGGGGGGTAGGAGGGTCCAGGGACATGTGCGTGTGTGTCCGGGGGGACTGTCTTGATCATTTTAAGGCAGAGAAAATGTGTGTTGTAGCGTAGCATGTGTACTTGGAATGGTGTGTCCAAGGAATGCAGCAGCAAAAATGTGTGTGTGTGTGTGTGTGTGTGTGTGTGTGGTGGGCTGCACTTCGATATGCTTTGGAATCGACACGCTGCCTCATCACATTAGAAGAGAATCAGACAGACAGGTCTATTAGGAGGGTCAGACAGACAGACAGACAGACAGGTCCATTAGAGGAGGGTCAGACAGACAGACAGACAGGTCCGTTAGAGGAGGGTCAGTCAGACAGACAGGTCCATTAGAGGAGGGTCAGACAGACAGACAGGTCCATTAGAGGAGGGTCAGACAGACAGACAGGTTCATTAGAGGAGGGTCAGACAGACAGACAGGTCCATTAGAGGAGGGTCAGAAAGACAGACAGGTCCATTAGAGGAGGGTCAGACAGACAGACAGGTTCGTTAGAGGAGGGTCAGTCAGACAGACAGGTTCATTAGAGGAGGGTCAGACAGACAGACAGACAGGTCCATTAGAGGAGGGTCAGTCAGAAAGACAGGTCCATTAGAGGAGGGTCAGTCAGACAGACAGGTCCATTAGAGGAGGGTCAGACAGACAGACAGGTCCATTAGAGGAGGGTCAGACAGACAGACAGGTCCATTAGAGGAGGGTCAGACAGACAGACAGGTCCATTAGAGGAGGGTCAGACAGACAGACAGGTCCATTAGAGGAGGGTCAGACAGACAGACAGGTTCATTAGAGGAGGGTCAGACAGACAGACAGGTCCATTAGAGGAGGGTCAGACAGACAGACAGGTCCGTTAGAGGAGGGTCAGTCAGACAGACAGGTCCATTAGAGGAGGGTCAGACAGACAGACAGGTCCATTAGAGGAGGGTCAGACAGACAGACAGACAGACAGGTCCGTTAGAGGAGGGTCAGACAGACAGACAGGTCCATTAGAGGAGGGTCAGACAGACAGACAGGTTCATTAGAGGAGGGTCAGACAGAAAGACAGGTCCATTAGAGGAGGGTCAGACAGACAGACAGGTCCATTAGAGGAGGGTCAGACAGACAGACAGGTTCATTAGAGGAGGGTCAGACAGACAGACAGGTCCATTAGAGGAGGGTCAGACAGACAGACAGGTTCATTAGAGGAGGGTCAGACAGACAGACAGGTCCATTAGAGGAGGTTCAGACAGACAGACAGGTCCCTTAGAGGAGGTTCAGACAGACAGACAGGTCCATTAGAGGAGGTTCAGTCAGACAGACAGGTCCATTAGAGGAGGGTCAGACAGACAGGTCCATTAGAGGAGGGTCAGACAGAAAGACAGGTCCATTAGAGGAGGGTCAGACAGAAAGACAGGTCCATTAGAGGAGGGTCAGACAGACAGACAGGTCCATTAGAGGAGGGTCAGTCAGACAGACAGGTCCGCCTGTCGCCCCCACACTGCAGAACAAGGCTCTACTAATCATGTGTTTAACAGGCAGCATTAACACACACACACACACACACACACAGACACACACACATTCAGACACACACAGACACACACACACACGCACAGACACACACACACACACACACACACACACACAGACACACACACACAGACACACACATACAGACACACACACACACACACACACAGAAACACAGACACAGACACACACACACACACACACACACATGCACACACACACACACACACGCACACACTCTGACACTGCTTCTAATAAGAGGGAGACATAGCAAGCAAGACGTGGGTGCGTGTGTGTGTGGTTAGGTGTGTGTGTGTGTGTGTGTGTGTGTGTGTGGTTAGGTGTGTGTGTGTGTGTGTGTGTGTGTGGGTGGGTGTCTTGACCATCTTCAAGGAGGCCAATCAATGCCTCTACATCTCAGGATCTTACAGTAACTTGTTAATGTTCACCATGGTAACCAGAGACAGGGGGGGGGTGAGAGGGAGAGAGGGAGGGGGGGGAGAGGGGTAAACTATTTCTGTATAGAATATTGTATTGCAAAGGCGAGGGAGGCTGGAGGTGGAAGATAGGGAGGGAGAGAGGGAGGGAGGCTGGGAGGTGGAAGATAGGTATGAATGAATGAATGAATGAATGGTCTTTATTTTCATTGATATAGTACAGGTACCAAACAACGAAATTTGGGAGGGGGGGCTCCCCTGGTGCTAGGAAAAAAAAATAAAAACAAGAAGGGAAAAGAGCTGGTTTACATAAATAAAGGCTATGTACACTATCCACTATACTATACTATACTATACAAATAAAACACTGTGCTGTACTCTATGCTATGCTATACCTATTCTAACATTTCCTATCTCTGAACCTTATGTACCCGAGGGTTGTCATATTGCACATAGTGTTATTGCACATTCATTTAAAGTGTCGCAGTTTGCAGGTTTGAAATGTTCACAGTTGTGTTTCAGTATTGCACTTGATTTCAATCTAGTAGCTGCCATCAAATTGTCTAGATTGTCCAGGGCCTAGAACCTAGGTCTTTGCTGTGTTCAGGACCTGAATGGCCCTGGGGTAGAAGCTGAGCTTCAGTCTGTTTGTCCTTGCGAACATGGTCCTGAACCGCCTGTCCGAGGGCAGCCGAGCAAAGTGTTCGTACCCAGGGTGGGATGGGTCTCTGGAGATCTTGGAGGCCTTCCTGAGGCAGCGTGTGTTGTACAGCTCTTCCAGAGAGGGGAGGGGGGCGCCGGTGATCTTCTGGGCCGATCTCACGACTCTCTGTAGCGCATTCCTCTCTGCGGCTGTGCAGCTGGAGAACCACACGCAGATGCAGTAGGTGAGGATGCTCTCCACTGCGCAGCGGTAGAAGGTCACAAGCATCTCCTGTCCGATGTGGTTTTTCCTGAGGACTCTCAGGAAGTAGAGCCGCTGTTGTGCCTTCTTGATGATGGCTGCTGTGTTGATCTTCCAGGACAGGTCATCCTGTATGTGCACCCCCAGGAATCGGAGGGTTGAGACTCTCTCCACGCTCCCTCCATCGACGAGCAGGGGCTGGACCTCAGATTTTTTCCTCCTGAAGTCCACGATGATTTCCTGGGTCTTTGACTGGTTCAGCAGCAGGTTGTTAACCTTGCACAGCTTGCTCAGCTGCTCTACCTCATCCCTGTACGCCGCCTCGTCCCCCCCCGAGATGCAGCCCACCACGGTGGTGTCGTCTGCAAACTTTACGATGGAGTTGCTGGGGTGGACGGGGGTGAAGTCGTAGGTGTAGAGGTTGTAGAGGATGGGGCTTAGCACGCAGCCCTGGGGGGACCCAGTGCTGAGTCTGAGGGCTGTGGAGGTGTGGGAGCCCACCCGCACCCTCTGGGAGCGGTCAGACAGGAAGTCCTTGATCCATGCACATATAGAGTGTGATAGTCCCAGGTCTAGTAGTTTGGTCACTAGCCTGTCTGGAAGGATGGTGTTGAAGGCAGAGCTGAAGTCCACAAAGAGCAGTCTCGCGTAGCTGTTTCCCCTCTCCAGGTGGGATAGAGTGGAGTGGAGAGTCGTCGCGATGGCGTCCTCTGTGGACCTGTGGGCTCTGTAGGCGAACTGGTATGGATCCAGGTTGGGCGGGAGGCGTGTGAGTATGTGGGCCCGGACTAGTTTCTCGAAGCACTTCATGATGATTGGTGTGAGTGCCACCGGGCGGTAGTCGTTTAGGCAGCTCACCGTGCTTTTCTTCGGGACTGGGATGATAGTTGAGGTTTTCAGGCAGGGTGGGACGGTGGCCTGGGACAGGGACTGGTTAAAGATGTTGGTGAAAACCCCGGCCAGCTGGTCGGCGCAGTCTCTCAGCACCCGTCCCAGGACGCCATCCGGCCCCGAGGCTTTCCTGGGGTCCACCGCCTTCAGTACGCGTCTCACCTCGTGCTCTGTGAGGGTGAGGCTGCTGAGAGCTGGAGAGAGTGGTGTCTGTGTTGTGGTTACCACCGTTCGCCCCTCGTCGAACCGGGCGTAGAAGGTGTTCAGCTTTCCCGCCAGCAGGGGGTCGTCCTCTGCGGCTGTGAGCCTGTTGGCTCTGAAGTTTGTCATCTGCTGAACCCCCTGCCACATCCGCCTGGAGTCGTTGCTCAGGAGGCATTCCTCAATCTTCTCTCTGTGCGTGTATAGAAAAGCGCTATATCAGTCTAATGTATTATTATTTAAGCAATATCACACGAGAGGGAGTGTGTTATACTGAATATCAGCACGGCTGTGATTCGGTCGTAGGTACCAGGCCGTAGGCCGAGTACCGAAGACAATGGGTCTCTCTTCTTCAGAGAAAGTTCAGAGGGAGATAGAAGGACGAGGTGGTTGGCTCAAGTGGAGTCCCCGCATCTGATGACAGACCAAACGTGTGTTTGGGGGGGGGGGTGATGTTCACTTCCTCAGGGAGACACAACCCCCCCCCACCCTACCTGGCAACAAACACTTCATACAGCTGGACCCCCCCCACCCTACCTGGCAACAAACACTTCATACGGCTGGACCCCCCCCCCCACCCTACCTGGCAACAAACACTTCATACAGCTGGACCCTCACCACCCTACCTGGCAACAAACACTTCATACAGCTGGACCCTCACCACCCTACCTGGCAACAAACACTTCATACGGCTGGACCCTCACCACCCTACCTGGCAACAAACACTTCATACGGCTGGACCCCCACCACCCTACCTGGCAACAAACACTTCATACAGCTGGACCCTCACCACCCTACCTGGCAACAAACACTTCATACGGCTGGACCACACCACCCTACCTGGCAACAAACACTTCATACAGCTGGACCCCCCCCACCCTACCTGGCAACAAACACTTCATTCAGCTGGACCCCCCCCACCCTACCTGGCAACAAACACTTCATACAGCTGGACCCCCACCACCCTACCTGGCAACAAACACTTCATACAGCTGGACCCCCACCACCCTACCTGGCAACAAACACTTCATACAGCTGGACCCCCACCACCCTACCTGGCAACAAACACTTCATACGGCTGGACCCCCCCCCCTACCTGGCAACAAACACTTCATACGGCTGGACCACACCACCCTACCTGGCAACAAACACTTCATACGGCTGGACCACACCACCCTACCTGGCAACAAACACTTAATACAGCTGGACCCCCACCACCCTACCTGGCAACAAACACTTCATACAGCTGGACCACACCACCCTACCTGGCAACAAACACTTCATACAGCTGGACCCCCACCACCCTACCTGGCAACAAACACTTCATACGGCTGGACCCCCCCCACCCTACCTGGCAACAAACACTTCATACAGCTGGACCCCCCCCCACCCTACCTGGCAACAAACACTTCATACAACTGGACCCCCACCACCCTGGCAACAAACACTTCATACGGCTGGACCCACACCACCCTGGCAACAAACACTTCATACAGCTGGACCCCCACCACCCTACCTGGCAACAAACACTTCATACGGCTGGACCCCCCCCACCCTACCTGGCAACAAACACTTCATACGGCTGGACCCCCCCCACCCTACCTGGCAACAAACACTTCATACGGCTGGACCCCCCCCACCCTACCTGGCAACAAACACTTCATACAACTGGACCCCCCCCACCCTACCTGGCAACAAACACTTCATACAGCTGGACCCCCACCACCCTACCTGGCAACAAACACTTCATACAACTGGACCCCCACCACCCTACCTGGCAACAAACACTTCATACAACTGGACCCCCACCACCCTACCTGGCAACAAACACTTCATACAACTGGACCCACACCACCCTACCTGGCAACAAACACTTCATACAACTGGACCCCCACCACCCTACCTGGCAACAAACACTTCATACAACTGGACCCACACCACCCTACCTGGCAACAAACACTTCATACGGCTGGACCCCCACCACCCTACCTGGCAACAAACACTTAATACAGCTGGACCCTCACCACCCTACCTGGCAACAAACACTTCATACAGCTGGACCCCCCCCCCCCCCCCCCCCCACCCTACCTGGCAACAAACACTTCATACAGCTGGACCCCCACCACCCTACCTGGCAACAAACACTTCATACAGCTGGACCCCCCCCACCCTACCTGGCAACAAACACTTCATACAGCTGGACCCCCACCACCCTACCTGGCAACAAACACTTCATACAGCTGGACCCCCACCACCCGGGCAACAAACACTTCATACGGCTGGACCACACCACCCTACCTGGCAACAAACACTTCATACGGCTGGACCACACCACCCTACCTGGCAACAAACACTTCATACAGCTGGACCCCCCCCCCCCCCACCCTACCTGGCAACAAACACTTCATACAGCTGGACCCACACCACCCGGGCAACAAACACTTCATACGGCTGGACCACACCACCCTACCTGGCAACAAACACTTCATACAGCTGGACCACACCACCCTACCTGGCAACAAACACTTCATACGGCTGGACCACACCACCCTACCTGGCAACAAACACTTCATACAGCTGGACCACACCACCCGGGCAACAAACACTTCATACAGCTGGACCACACCACCCTACCTGGCAACAAACACTTCATACAGCTGGACCACACCACCCTGGCAACAAACACTTCATACAGCTGGACCACACCACCCTGGCAACAAACACTTCATACAGCTGGACCACACCACCCGGGCAACAAACACTTCATACGGCTGGACCCACACCACCCGGGCAACAAACACTTCATACAGCTGGACCACACCACCCTACCTGGCAACAAACACTTCACACGGCTGTGCTCAGGCAGGTGCTTCAGTATCATGGCCACCTGGACAAACAGACTAAAGTTCAGTTTCTTCCCCAGGGCCATAAGTGCACTGAACTCGGCTAAGATCTAGTAAAAATAAACAAAAAATACATGCTAACACCCCCCTGTCTATATACCCCCCTGTGAATAGGCCATATAGTGTACTATATAAGTATATACGTTTACATAATAGATACATTCTCAGATTCCTACTGATTACTTATCCCCTTATTTATATCCCCCCTATGTATGTCTATTTATGTCTCATTCTTGTTTTTTATTATCTGTGGACTGTGTTTTATTATCTTAGGACAGTGTTGATTGTTAGCACCTAGGGTTTGCATTCAATTTCGTTGTACCCGTACAATGACAATAAAGATCAGAGAACAGCTCTGGTAGAATGACTAATCATCCATTTCATTCCATTTGAAGTTCTGCTGTTCCTTTATGAATTCCCCGCGGTCTCTGTGACTCACCCCGCGAGCGGCTCCGTCTCCGTCTGACAGCAGTGGGTAGGCCGTCATTATCGGTGACAGACACGTTATATGCAACAGCTCTAAAGGTGACACACACAACACAATTATTCATCGTAAACTTCCAACACCCAGTTCATATATCATTTCTTTTTACACAATCAGCCTAGAAAGAGAGAGAAGTCTGTATTTTGAAGGATCATTTCAGAAGTGTGATGAATATAAAATGTTAATTTCTCCATGCTCTATGTATTTATTTATGAAAGTTGTGTTGTTTAGTATTTTGTTGAAAGGGGAAATTGTGATAAATAATTTGACTCAATCACTATCTAATATTATTCCCAAACTGTTGGCAGATTGCTCTATTATTGTGAGTCATGAGGTTGAAATGTTCCCTTATGAAATAATGCATCAATGACATCCCTGGCACCATTTTATACCAAAGTGAGTGACAGCAGCTGGTGAAAGGTGGACCAAGTCGATACGGTCATCTTTCCTTTTTTTTTAATACAGATTATGAAAGTGTAGATTGTCAGCTCTCAAATGATGATGTCATACACTGAAACCAGTTGAAATTAGATTAATTTATTGTTTATGTGAATGTTGGTACACCTCGATTCAACTAGCGGAGAAAATCTCCCTGAACCAAAACAAACAAACACGTTGGTTTCAGACGGTGCTCCATCGCGCTAGCTAGCTAGCTAACAACAACAGCTGCTCTGCATGTTTAGCACATCACAACATGCTGACAGAACATGAACATGCTAAAAACATATAACTACACAACACTAGATGATCACAAAGTCCCAAAACATGAACAAGACATGTATCACCATGACAACACTCACCCGAGTACAAAGCTCAGAACGTGTTAGAGCAGACGAGTGTTGTGAATCACGTCATGAAAACAAGCTTAGTTCGCTGACAAAAAGTATTTAAGTAAATACTAAAACTGTTGATTGTTATATTGAGGGGGCTCTAAAACATTTAAACTTTCAGAATAATCCAAAAATAAAAACACGTAAAAAAAAAAAAAATGTCGATGTCAATTCGTACACACAGGCTAGAGGACAATCTAACAAATGTGGGGGGAGGAATAGTATTGGAGTACATCCAGGCGTATGTCCAGAAAATAAGCTGATCTAATAGAAAACTGAGAAGTGGTAGGATGTATATCTTAATGTGATATGATGTACAACATCTCAGTCTTCCAGCTGAAACGTAAGGAGGATTTATTGCAAACTTAACAAAATACCAGTATTCAGTCACACTCGGCTTCTAAACACCAAGGCCACATCTGGGTGGAAGGGGCGGTGACATGACGCAGGAGGGGACAGGGACACAGGGAAGAGAGGAGAGGAAGGGGGGAGAGGAAGGGAGGAGAGGAGGAGATGAGAGGAAGGGAGGAGAGGAAGGGGGGAGAGGGTGGGAGGAGGAAGGAGGGAGAGGAAGGGAGGGTAGGAGGAGAGGACGGGAGAAATTGAGAGAAAATAATCTAGAAAAGGCTCATGTCATGACACAACCTTCTCCCTGATCCGATCAACAAGCACATGTACATACATTATATGATGGTGCAGCCAGCAGACCCCCCCCCCCTTCTTCTTTAGGGCTCCTGCCTCCTTTAAACTCCTCCCACACTGGGAGCAGTCGTGTTAACTAGTGTGTGAGTTCTCTGGTGTCTCTTTAGGTTTCCTGCCTCACTGAAACCCTTCCCACACTGGGAGCAGCAGTATGGCTTCTCTCCTGTGTGTGTTCTCTGGTGTTTCTTTAGGTTTTCTGCCTGACTGAAACTCTGCCCACACTGGGAGCAGCAGAATGGCTTCTCTCCTGTGTGTATTCTCTGGTGTGTCTTTAGGTTCCCTGCCACACTGAAACTCTTCCCACACTGGGAGCAGCAGAATGGCTTCTCTCCTGTGTGTGTTCTCTGGTGTGTCTTTAGGTCACCTGCCTGACTGAAACTCTTCCCACACTGGGAGCAGCAGAATGGCTTCTCTCCTGTGTGTATTCTCTGGTGTGTCTTTAGTGTGCTCATACAACCAAATCTCTTTCCACACTGAAGACAAGAGTGAGTCTTCTGTCCTCCTTGAGTCTGTGGTTGTGATTTAAGGTGAGTTGGACAAATGAAACTCTCACTGCAATCTAAACAGTGGTGATTCTTCTGTCTTGAGCTCCTCCTCCTCCGTCTGAGTTGTTTATGGCTTCCTGATGCGGTGGAGCTGGGCTCCATGTCTGAGTCTGGGTTGGAGCTCTCTCCTGTAAGAATAGGAACATATACAGGATTAGAAACAACATGAGAACAAGTGCTGCTTCCATAGACTCAGCAGTGCCAGAAGTAACACCACATCTCTGGAGTGTTTCTAAAATAATTTATTGCAGCTTATATATTTAGCTTTGGGTATCTGATTAATGGATTAACTGAATCTGTCATAGCTAGGTAGAGTTTGATAAGGACTCCAGGTGGACTCCATTGGCCAATATGGCAGAACCAGGGAGAAACAAATGAAATCTTTGAGAAAGAAGATACAAGAACACAGTGTCTCACAGAGCCACAAGCTAGCAGAAGAAATAGTAGAAAAACAAACAAAACAAAAAACAGGGTGAAAACACTTTGGAGTCAAACTTTCTGAAAACACAAGAGGAGTGTCTAGCCTCCACTAAGAATGTCTTCAATATAGCATATTATATTGCCAAACATAATAGACCATACACAGATCACCATGCAGAAAGCCCTTCTTAAACTCAGACATGCAATTGATACCATTCCTGTGAGTAGTGCAGATTGGGAAAGAGGTTTTTCAGAAATGAATAATGTTGTCACACCTTTGCGCACACAACTGAGAATTGAAAACACCTCAGCTCTTATCTTTATTTAACTAGTTGGACCTCCTCTTGAGTGTTGGAACCCCATGAAATATGTAAAGAAGTGGGTGCCTACTAGAAGATCTGCTAGTCGTAAACTTGTTTATATTTGTGTGTGTGTAGATGGGCAAATCTATATGTATATATGCATGCAGACATGTTTGAGAGGGAGGGGTGGGTGGAGGGGAGGGAGAAAAACAGAAAATATTCATGCCTTTTTCAATGTATCAATATTCTATACAGTTTGTATGTCTTGTCTTCTGGTGTTAGTAACGTTAGCTATGTAGCTGGCTAGCTACGGTAGCCTATTGTCATTGTGGTGCTCGCACCTACGTTATCTAGCTCGTAGCTCGCATGCTACGTTAGCATCAATTTAGCTAATCATAACATAGCAGCGAGAGTAACGTTAGCTAGCCATGTAGCTACTAGCTAGCTATGTGTTGTGGTGATGGACAGACTTCTAAATGGCCAGGGTTTTTCCTGCATAGAGAATTATGAGGCGGCCGCCTCCGTCATATTTCTAGCCGCCTCCAGCTCTCGACAAACTGACGGTCGTATTTTCTACAAGCGTTGCACTCAGTGGATTTCTGTCATTTCTAACTGCAATTGCGGCACTGCGCCGACGTGGTGGCGGGGGCGCTGTTTCGCAAATAAGTTAGCTTTCGTTTCTGCTAGCAAAATAGCTGATAGTATGTTGACTGCTCAAGGAGAATACATATTTGAAAGTACAGAATGCCTGAGAGCCTTATATTGCATTATATTACATTATATTTTGAATGGTCATCTGGTGCCTGAATATTGTGTTTTCCTTTACATAAATAATTCCACCATAAATTGATGCAGAAAGGGCACAAATTGGTGCATATTAATTCACCAGAAAGCAAGAAATTAAGTGTTTGATGTTAAAGGACCCCCAGACAGCCCTGCTTCATGGGTCCCCCCCGATGTCAAACACCACTGGTACCACCTCCGCCTCATTTTGAGCCAGGAAAAACCCTGATGGCCATGTTGGCATTCAAGTTGGCTAAACATAGCAGTGAGTCTGCCCTGTGTCTGGGGCTGTTTGACAGAGGCAGTTACAGTAGTAGTAGTAGTAGCAGTTCGCCGAATTAAAGGTGTCTGTGTTTAATTGCGGGCCCACAGACAGCCCCCATACATCAGCTGATCATTTAAAGGGGTGGCCGTAATCGTTAGAAAAATAGTCGTTAGGGACAGCCCTATCAATGACGCAAACAACTTGAGCCAATTCATTGTCACATGCTCATTAACCTAAACGAGCCACTCTCTCATGCTTGTTAAACTAAAATATGTCAGCAGTGTGTCTGGTGATATGTGTTTATAACCTTAGGACTCCAGTTCCCAGTATGCACCAGAAGTAGGGGTGTAACGGATCACCACATATATATATATATATATATATATATATATATATAACATATTCTACACTCAAACATTAGGCTACATATTAAACAGAAACACACATTCAATGTGTGAATGTGCAATAATACTATGTGCAATATGATAACCCTCGTGCACATAAGGTTCAGAGATAGGAAATGTTAGGATATTTATAGCATAGCATAGAGTACAGCACAGTGTTTTATTTGTATAGTATAGTATAGTGGATAGTGTATATAGCCTTTATTTATGTAAACCATCTCTTTTCCCTTCTTGTTTTTAGTATTTTTTTCCTAGCACCAGGGGAGCCCCCCCTCACAAATTTCGTTGTATGGTACCTGTACTATATTAATGACAATAAAGACCATTCATTCATTAATTCATTCATTCATTCAACTTAAATTATGCAGTAGGAGAGAGGGAGGAGGCACCTGGTTGCAGCAGTGAATCACTGGGCTCTTTAAAGCAGACAAATAAACATGTTTTCTGCTACTTTTAACTATATAATAAAGTGAAAGCTTACTTTAAACATGGTATGAAAAAATTGGCTACATTATCAGAAGTTATCAAGCTGTCTTTTTCGTGCCTCCCGTCAACACTCCCGTCAAATGTGTGGCCATGCTCGTACGACTTTCTCGTTGCACAACGCTTAAACACCGTAACTTTTTTATCAACCACACTTCCAATGACACTGTCCGTCATTGTTATAATTGACAGAGAAGCCAAAGTGTTCCCATACATGGGATTTAAATGACGAGGGAGGCATTTCGAGTTCTTCTCTGTCACCAACATTAGCAGCACTCGCCATGAAACACTTGGGCTGCGTTCGTAAATTTGCTCTGAGAGCGCCGGAGAGCACAATGGGTCCGACGTCATAAAGGGACCAAGTAATTTGATTGGACAAGAGGCGTTCCATGAATGCTGATCAGATTCCAGAGCGAATTTACGAACGCAGCCTTGTTGTTCTGGATTTTCCCCCCCATTATCAACCTATCATTGCGCTTTAGAGTAAAAGAAAGCACGCAACTGTCGCGTCTATCTTTTCATGGCAACTCTACATTGTGATTTACAAGGGATATTAACTAATATTAAGTAATATTATTACTTGGTTACATTTTGCAATTGATCCGCGGTACACATGCGTGCCGAACCGTGGGGGGCGATCCGTACGGATCACGGATTATCCGTGATCCGTTACACCCCTAACCAGAAGCATGTGCAGAAGTTGCAGATACGCAAATGTTATCTGTGTTGGAGTGCCACTTGCTTTGGAGCCAAGGCCTCTGAACAGAGCCACAAGCCATAGTGGTTGAAATCTTTCCCTATGAAATGGGACAACCCTTCAAGACCCTGATACGTCATCAGTAGTGTCATAGAAAAGCATTGACGCTCGGTTTTACACTATTAACGGATCATCAAACAAAAAAGAACAATGCTTCATTATCAGACCATGGCAGAATAGGTGATCTGTAGGCTATCATCCTGTGCTCCTACCCTGCCAGTCTGCACTGAGATAGGAAAACCATGCAAGAACTTCGCGGCTGAACTTAAGGTAAATTTCAGGCATCATCTGCCATCAAAGGGGGGAATGCAACATGAAGTATGTCAAAATGCACCAGTATCATGCACAGATCAGCCTTAAAACATGTAACGTTAGATAGATAACATTAGACACGGAGGGCAGATTTATTTTCATTGCGAAATTCGATGTGACAGGAACGCTGGAGAAACAGCCGCTGTTAGTCAGAACATGATATAACCCATCAATAATATTACATAATAACAACTGCTTGGATTAGATTGCGTGTTTTGGTTTAATAAGTGCCATAGCTATAGCGTCATATGCCATCAAAGAGGAGAAATGCGACATGAAATAGGTCCTAACGCGTGACTATCATTCACAAATCAGCCTAATGTTTGATAGATAACTTTACATCAAATCCATCACCCGCTGTCAAACGACACATGTAAGATTTTATTTTTTTATTTTTTTAAACAGGATTGTACATCTGAGAAATGTGAATCGCGCTCCGATGACATGGTGTATTTCTATGGGGAGGCTGTGCCTGGCGCTTCTATTGGACAGGGACGCCGGGGCGCTCATACAATCTCTGCGTTTGTTACAGAGGAACAGGGTGACAAACGCACAGATATGAGTGCTCCATTGTCTTGCTTTTGGTAGTCTAATGGAAGTGCCCAGGTAACAGTTTAGCTATTATTGTCCTCTACTGCTGAGCACCAAAACCCTCAGATCTTAAACTTGGCTGAAGCGCGCTGGACCTTGGAACGTTGTATTTCTATGTTAAGCATAGGCACAGCACATCGGCATATATTGGTTATTTTTAGTTATATATTTTTGGTTATGCTTGTTATAAAAAAAAAGGTCTACAATGCATTGAATGACATTAAACTAAGATAATGAGATCATTTTCATAATTTTTCAAATCTTTATTACCAAGTAATCACAGAGTAAAAAGTAATGACATGTGTGGTTGTCTTCCGCATTGCCTAGAGCGGAATCAGATTTCTGTAGATGATTCGCAATGCATCCTGGGAGGTAGGGTTATGGCTCTGAAATCTAACGTGGTCCCAAAAAATCTCCAAACTGAGCCGTGGATAGCCCTCCCCCTCCCCCCTAGCCCCCGATGAAAACATGAAACGGAGCAGGAGGGGTGAAACAGAGTCATAGGGGTGAATTGGGATCGGGCCTTACTGTGCATCACGTAGCAGAGCATGGCGAGTTTGAAAAGCTGACCGCAGAGAAGGAGAAGAAAAAGGCAGAGAAAGTGTACAGACACAACTCGGCCAGCCTAGCAAAAAGTTTGTGGAGATTTTTAAAAATACTTTTAAAACATTTAGGCCTAGGCCTCGCTTTATCGGATGCTCTAAATGTCAATTGTCTCATCCACACTAATTTTCTTTTTTTTATTATCCTATTAGTATTAGGCTATTATTTGATAGGTATCGGCAGTATATCGGCCGATATTTCTCATAGATTATCTGTGATCTGTGATATTTCTCATAGATTATCTGTGATCGGTATCGGTGGCAAAAAACCAGAAGTGACAACATCTCTGGGGTCTGTAGAATATAATGACTGAACACAGAGTTCAAGAGAGACTTATCAATGCCACAATACAAGAGACTAAAGAGGCACTGTCAAACTAAGTATTGACTGTTACAGTAGTACACAATTAACACCATAGAGCACTGACTAGGAGTTGTCCAATGAATACCATTTTAACATTAGCAAATTCATCACATGAACTTACCACCCAAATGTGTGTCCTCTATTTCCTCTCCTATCACATATTTCTGCACCACTTCTCCTCCTTCCTCCTCTTCTTTCACCATCACTTCTCCCTCCTCCTCTTCCACTACCACATTCTGTTCCAGTGTTTGACTGCAGTCCTCCAGCTTCACTGCCACCATCTCTGGACCCCGCTGTGTGCTTGTCTGGGCTGGAGAACCACAGTCCGAACCCAGGGAGTCTGTGGACTTGTGTTCAGACATGGTAGCTGGGCTGTGAGGTGGATCTGTGTAGTAAACAAAGGAAGAGGCACATAGTGGAGAGTTAATTTCACAAACATAAAAATGACCAGAAACCTAACAGAAGATATGCACTACTATGAGATGCTGTAGTAAAGCGTCTTCCACATTGACTGAACAGAAGAACAGAAAAGGTGGTCTGGTTTTCTAAGAAGAATGATAAATAAAAGTATGGGGTTAGCTTACCAAACGGGTACATACACCTTACGATCAGTGCCTGGGCCAGCTCCATCTGACCCTAACCCTATCACTGCCTGGGTCAGTCTGACCCTAACCCTATCACTGCCTGGGTCAGTCTGACCCTAACCCTATCACTGCCTGTGTCAGCTCCATCTGACCCTAACCCTATCACTGCCTGGGTCAGCTCCATCTGACCCTAACCCTATTACTGCCTGGGTCAGTCTGACCCTAACGCTATCACTGCCTGGGTCAGCTCCATCTGACCCTAACCCTATTACTGCCTGGGTCAGCTCCATCTAACCCTGACCCCATCACTGTCTGGGTCATTCTGACCCTAACACTATCACTGCCTGGCCAGCTCCATCTGAGCTCCCTTGAGTGGCGTGACCTGGCGGTGGTCTATATGATAGTTTGTTCAGGTTTGTGGTTTTTGGTTGGTTGGTCCGGTAACAGAACCAAAATGTGCGCACTCGTTCACACACATTTATCAACAGTGATTCACACCAATATTTCTCAATAAAAACCAGACCATATGAAATGTAAAGGAAAGGAAGGAAATGGAGAGAACTATCTAAATATCACTTTCCACTCATCCTAACATTAGACAACTTCATAACATTAACTTACCATCCATCTCCTCCACATCCTCTACTCTTTCCTCCTCTTTCACCATCATGTCTTTCTCCACCACTTCTTCTCCTCCTTCCTCTTCTGTCACCATCACTTCCTCCTCCCCCTCTTTCACTACCACATTGAGTTCCAGTGTTTGACTGCAGTCCTCCAGCTTTACTGCCACCATCTCTGGACCCCGCTCTGTGCTTGTCTGGGCTGGAGAACCACAGCCAGAACCCAGGGACTCTGTGGACTTAAGTTCAGACATGGTAGCTGGGCTGTGAGGTGGATCTGTGTAGAGTAAACCAAGGAAGAGGCACATATAGTGGAGAGTTAATTTCACAAACATACGGATAACCAAAAACCTAACAGAGGTTAGGCACTACTATGAATTGTTGTGCTAAAGCATCTTCCACATTGACGGGGCTGCGGCCTGATTCTCTACCCCTCTCTCTGAATGGTGCACTCTACACTGGATGGATTTAAAAGGATAGACTGGTCTAAGCAATATGGTGAACTCTCGTGCTAACACCAATCAAATGTTTTTGAATGCGCCCAGGATTCGTAACCAAGGCTAAATCCTGTTTCCCTTTTTCACCCCTACCCCTTGTTCTGGAGAGCCACTCTCTTTTCGGCTTGCCCCTCAGAACAGTTGCAAGGGATAGTGGTTGAAAGCTTCCCCTATTAAATGGGATAACCCTTCAAGTCCCTGATACGTCATCAGTAGTATCATAGAAAAGCATGGAAGCTCGCAATTCTACATCAGCATACTAGCGATTTTTTGTTATGCTTGTGATAAAGAAGAGGTCTATAATACATTGAAAGGACATTAAACTAAGATAATATGATGATTATCATCACTTTTACAAATGTATTAAAGAAGAACATAATGACCTTTGTGGTTGCTTGTGCGTTCGCCACTATCTTACCGATGATTCGCAAGGCATTCTGGGAGGTTTGTCAACACTAGATTTGGAGTGTGCCTCTGAAACAACTCTGTTTGGAGTGTGCCTCTGAAACAACTCTGTTTGGAGGGCCATGTAGCCCTAACACTTCACCCTACCCCTCCATCCCAACAAGAATCGGGACACTCTACCCCTACTTGTGAATGTGCAAAATGGAGGGGTAGGGCAAAACTGTAGGGGCAAGGGGTGTGTTGGGATTGGGCCTTACCATCTACGATCTAGCTACAGCTACATTAAAGTCAGTGTGTCTAGCTACAGCTACATTACAAGGTTGCTCACTTTATATAATAATACAAGGTTCCTCACATGATATAATAATAGCTATTGAAACGCCTCCTTACAGTTGTAAAGTAAAACGTAGTTCGCTAGCTACTTAGCACTCTCCATAGCTTGACATTGAGAGCTAGCTAGCTAGCATATCCATGGTGTTTCCATGTTCAAACGGGTTGAGGACGCAGAGGCATTTAGAAAAACGCATTTTGGTGCTCAGCTCGGCTAGCATCCCATATGCCTCAGTCATCAAGATCACTTGGTCTTCACATTAAAACGGAGTAGCAGCTAGTTGCAGCCTTGAGTGTAGTACTGTAATAAAAACGAACCTGTTCTATGGAGCTTTATCTCCGGTTGAAAACGGACGCTTAGCAACGTCCGTAGACGGTGGTTCTCCTCCTGGCAACGGGAGACTTCTCCTTGGTACTCTGACATCGTTCTTTCCACCGCCCCGAATATCTCAAAAGCTGCCGCTGTTAATCGCTCGGAGATAAACACTTTCAACTGCTGTATCTCTGCCATTCTGATATCATAACAGTCTAAAAGCGATCTGGTGGTCAACACATGTGAACTTCCTGTTTCCGCGTCTTCTTCTTCGTTTTTTGGGGGGGATTGGCAGTTGGCAACTAACTTAAGGCGCATTACCGCCACCTACCGGACTGTGTGGAACGTCAGATTGACAGGGGAAAGAATTATAGAAAATGGAAATAATAAGCAAAATTGGGGAGGGGTGGTGTTACATTTGATCTATTAATCCAGTTTCTTTCAAATACTTTATTATCTGGTTGTATACTTTAAATGTGTTTCCAAGTAAACTCCCTACAGTAAAACTTTCTGAATTGCTGATTTCAGTAGCTTTCTCTGTTCCTCATATTTCTCACATTTCAGCAACACATGCAGAGCAGATTCCTGGTTATTACAGTGGCACAAATGCCAGTTGGGTGTTTTCCTTTTCTATGAAGTGTGTCATTCAATCTAGTGTGACCTATCCTGAGACAGGAAATGACTCTCTTCTTTCTAGTTCTTGCCCATCCTACTTCCTATTCCAACTTTCTTCTGAATGCTATACAAATGTCTTCCTGTTTCATTTCTGTTCCAGTCTTCTTGCCATAATTCCTGCATGTGTGTTTTAATGATTGATTTTACCTCAGCTTTGCTAAGTGGAATATCCATTTCTATTGATTCTGATTTAAGTGACTGCTTAGCTAATATATCTGCATCTTCATTTCCTTCTACCCCGACATGAGCAGGAACCCAAACAGAGCCAACATATCTGTGCTATATATTCCATACATTAACTGATGAATCCTGAAAATAATATCCTGTCTGCAAGATTTCAAAGATCTAATACTAGACAATGCTAGACAATGCTGCCCGGCTGTCTGAAGCAATTAATGCATTAATTACCCTGTTTATCTACCAACCGTTCCAATGCTGTCAAAATTGCTAGCAGCTCCACTGTGTATACTGATAAATGATCGGTGGTTCTTTTTTTAATTCCTGTCTTATACTGAGGGAGATATACTGCTGCTCCTGTTCGGCATATTTTCATGTTTAGGTGAAAATGAATTTTACTCTGAGTTGTTCTCATAGGCCAATAGTGAAATGAATATGAGGAGAGCTAGTGGGCAGTGCTTTTAAATGTGTGTGTGTTTGTGTGTGTGTGTGTGTGTGTGTGTGTGTGTGTGTGTGTGTGTGTGTGTGTGTGTGTGTGTGTGTGCGTGCATGCGTGCGTGCGTGCGTGCTCGCGCGCCCGCCTATGTGCATGCAAGCGTGAATGCAAGAGAGAATGCATTATACCTATCGAATATGTTAATGGTTGAAATAGTATTTTATAGAGTTTTACCTTGTTTAATCTTGCTTGTGTTTTTCTGCCAACATTAAAATTACATTTAAATGAACCTTGATTCTTGAGTCTATGGATAAACATTTTTGGCATACATTGAGGCCCAAAAGAATGAACGATTATCAGAAACAGATCTAATCAGTCCAGGAGCCATGGGGTTGAACCTTGTTTTGTCGGGTAAAGTTGCTGTTTCTTGTTGCTTGGTGGTACCTCTTCAAAATACAGGAGGGTGCCTGGTGATATCCCATGAGCATTTTCAGATATTAACCCTGCAATCAAGTATGTTTACTTGAAGGTAAATTGTCCACCACCCTTTATACCAAATCCACAGACAAGAATAGCCTGTTACATGCTACTAGTGCACATCCGCCTCCCCTCAAGAAGGGTCTACCATATTCTCAATTTCTTAGACTGAAACGTATCTGTAGTAATCCATCAGATTTTGAGAAAGAGAGTAATACCATGTACAATAACTTTGTCGATAGGGGTTATCCCAGAAAGTGGCTTGACTCTGCCCTAACCAAATTACATAACCAGAATCCCAACCCAGGGGCACAGACCACTAAGAAATATTCATGTACCTGTATCCCCACCTATAACCCTCTTATCAATGATGTTCTCACATTATAGATCTCGAAGCATCAGGGACTATATGGTGAAAGCAGACTGTTACATACCACCACAGCACCACACAGGGCGTCTTGATGGAGTGACCGGCTTCTATCCTTGTCGTCACTGTGTAGCTTGTTCTCACTCTAAGAAAACCAACACGTTTAAGAGTGCAGTCAATAACAAACAATACACTATCAAACAATTTGTCAACTGCAGCTCTCCAAATGTCATCTACATGATCTTGTGTAAATGTAATCTCCAATATGTAGGAAAAACATCTAGACCAGTCCACGCACGTATAATAGAGCATATGAGTGCCATTAGACGCAAGGACATTAAATCACCAGTTGCCAGACATTTCATGGAAGCCAGTCACTCTACAGCAGACTTGACATACATGGTCATCCAACAAGTAAACAAATCACGTAGAGGTGGAGATCTTGACACCAGACTCCTCCAAACTGAATGCAGATGGATTTTCTATTTCCAGTCTGTTAACCCAGGAGGCATGAATGAGGACCTCTCCCTCCAGTGTTTCCTATAGGACTCCACCTTCTCCCATTCAAATGTATCTTGTCTGCTATGTTACCTACTAAATGTACTATATTTGTTGTTTGTATGAACTATGACAGATTTACTATGTTACCCCTTGGTCAACTTGTAGTTATGTATTTACATATACTGTATATAGTGTCCAAGTTAACTTGCCTCTTTATTATGATTATTTTGTTATTTTTCTATGTCAATGTTTTTTCATTCATGATTGATTGGCTGTGTAATCCTGATGACCCTGATCATCAACACCTGTGTAGGCCTGTGGCCCTATCATAATATCATGTCTGTCTGCTGCCCGGTGACACTGATGATGGTCGTATGACCGAAACATTTGTCCCGCATCTTGCACCTTTTGCACCTGAGCACTTTGCACTTTTTGTAAAGAGTATGACAAAATAAAGATTTTTTTTTCTTCTAAATCTCTGTCTAAGGAGTTTTTCCTTAAAGTTATTGCAGAGTGCGAGTTTCTCTACTCTCACTGTCCAGATATTAACCCCTCCATGCCCAAAGTGCAAAAATCCCAGAAAAATAGGTATTCATGAGATTTCATGCAAAATACTCAAATAAAATGCATCAAATTTGCTTTCTCCAATGTTTATTCATGAAGGAGGTCATGTAAAATGTATTGTATAAATTTTTTATTTAAATAAACAAATATCTTCCAAATTAATGAATAGTAACACTTTTAGGCCATACCAGCAAAACACACTTAATGACAATACAGGTCATGCTGGATGAACCTTCCTGTTTTTGTATAAAATGATAACTGCACAATTGCATTTGCATCACAGTAACCTATTTTTGTGTCCATCAAAATAGCAAATACCGTCTTTGTTACCAGCATTGATTAATAAAGCAAAATAGCATTCATGAAATGCTTAACAATTATTTGTATAAAATAACAAATATGGTCTTTGTTACCAGCAAAACTGATAAATAAAGGAAAATAGTATTTGGTCTGAACAATGATTTTAATAATAATAAAATGATAACTGCATAGTTAAACAAAACACATTTGGATCACAGTACTTTTGCCTTTAACAAAACAACAAATAAGGTCAAAATAGTCAATGCAACAAGTCGTATCCAAAATATTGGCACTTAACTGATCAATAAGATAACTGATCAATAAGGCAGGGGAGCGTTTTGTGGGGTTATAAATCCTCCTCCTCCTCTTCGTCTGTGTGTGTGTGTGTGTGTGTGTGTGTGTGTGATAAATATAATTGTTAAATCTCCGACCCAATCATGTCATCATCCATAGCTTTGATTTGGCCACAAATATTAAACATGCCATCGTTAAATTTACCTGAAGTTAGTAGTGGCTGTTTAAACAACTCTGGACCATGTATTATTACAGATTCTCCTGATCTATGGACATACAGGTTACATACAGGTTACATACGGGTTACATACAGGTTACATGCATGTTATGAAACCATCTATAATGTGTACTGATATATCCCTTTAATTAGTGTGCAGAGGAAGGTTGTGGGTGAGTTCCTGTAGCGTTCCATGTGTGCATGGGGGACTGACAGTGTTGTGATTGTCTTGTGTGCATTCTGGTGGAGGAGGATTTTTCAGAAATAGACTCTGTCCAAAGTTTGAGTCCTAAAAACGTTTAGTAAAAGTTCGTGAATTTAGCAGACCACAGAGAGAAGATTGAGGAATGCTTCCTGAGCAACGACTCCAGGCGGGTGTGGCAGGGGGTTCAGCACATGACAAACTTCAGAGCCAACAGGCTCACAGCCGCGGAGGACGACCCCCTGCTGGCGGAAGAGCTGAACTCCTTCTACGCCCGGTTCGACGAGGGGCGAACAGAGGTAACCACAACACAAACACCACTCTCTCCAGCTCTCAGCAGCCTCACCCTCACAGAGCATGAAGTGAGACGCGTGCTGAAGGCGGTGGACCCCAGAAAAGCCTCAGGGCCGGATGGCGTCCTGGGACGGGTGCTGAGGGACTGCGCCGACCAGCTGGCCAGGGTTTTCACCAACATCTTCAACCAGTCCCTGTCCCAGGCCACCATCCCACCCTGCCTGAAAACCTCAACAATCATCCCAGTCCCGAAGAAAAGCACGGTGAGCTGCCTAAACGACTACCGCACGGTGGCACTCACACCAATCATCATGAAGTGCTTCGAGAAACTGGTCCGGGCCCACATAGTAACACGCCTCCCGCCCAACCTGGATCCATACCAGTTCGCCTACAGAGCCCACAGGTCCACAGAGGACGCCATCGCAACGACTCTCCACTCCACTCTATCCCACCTGGAGAGGGGGAACAGCTACGCGAGACTGCTCTTTGTGGACTTCAGCTCTGCCTTCAACACCATCCTTCCAGACAGGCTAGTGACCAAACTACTAGACCTGGGACTATCACACTCCATATGTGCATGGATCAAGGACTTCCTGTCTGACCGCCCCCAGAGGGTGCGGGTGGGCTCCCACACCTCCACAGCCCTCAGACTCAGCACTGGGTCCCCCCAGGGCTGCGTGCTAAGCCCCATCCTCTACAACCTCTACACCTACGACTTCACCCCCGTCCACCCCAGCAACTCCATCATAAAGTTTGCAGACGACACCACCGTGGTGGGCTGCATCTCGGGGGGGGACGAGGCGGCGTACAGGGATGAGGTGGAGCAGCTGGGCAAGCTGTGCAAGGTTAACAACCTACTGCTGAACCAGTCAAAGACCCAGGAAATCATCGTGGACTTCAGGAGGAAAACATCTGAGGTCCAGTGCTCGTCGATGGAGGGAGCGTGGAGAGAGTCTCAACCCTCTGATTCCTGGGGGTGCACATACAGGATGACCTGTCCTGGAAGACCAACACAGCAGCCATCATCAAGAAGGCACAACAGCGGCTCTACTTCCTGAGAGTCCTCAGGAAATACTACCTCAAACAGGAGCTGCTTGTGACCTTCTACCGCTGCACAGTGGAGAGCATCCTCACCTACTGCATCTGCGTGTGGTTCTCCAGCTGCACAGCCGCAGAGAGGAAAGCGCTACAGAGAGTCGTGAGATCGGCCCAGAAGATCATCGGCGCCCCCCTCCCCTCTCTGGAAGAGCTGTACAACACACGCTGCCTCAGGAAGGCCTCCAAGATCTCCAGAGACCCATCCCACCCTGGGAACGAACACTTTGTTCGGCTGCCCTCGGGCAGGCGGTTCAGGACCATGTCCGCAAGGACAAATAGACTGAAGCTCAGCTTCTACCCTAGGGCCATTCAGGCCCTGAACACAGCAAAGACCTAGGTTCTAGGCCCTGGACAATCTAGACAATTTGATGGCAGCTACTAGATTGTAATCAAGTGAAATACTGAAACACAACTGTGAACATTTCAAACCTGCAAACTGCGACACTTTAAATGAATGTGCAATAATACTATGTGCAATATGACAACCCTCGGGTACATAAGGTTCAGAGATAGGAAATGTTAGGATATTTATAGCATAGCATAGAGTACAGCACAGTGTTTTATTTGTATAGTATAGTGGATAGTGTATATAGCCTTTATTTATGTAAACCAGCTCTTTTTCCCTTCTTGTTTTTAGTATATTTTTCCTAGCACCAGGGGAGCCCCCCCTCCCAAATTTCGTTGTTTGGTACCTGTACTATAGCAATGACAATAAAGACCATTCATTCATTCATTCATTCATGAGAGTGATGTGATTGAGAAATATGGTTTTCTTTTAAAAGGGACATTAACACAGCATAACAGGGTGGACAGTGATCGCAGGGACAAGCAATATTGTAAGCAAAACCTTAATTTTTTGTACAAAAAAAAAAAAATGGATACAAACTATATTTGATTTCAATAGATATTGATCAGGAACATGACATAATAATAACATATTTGGAAATGTATATGTTTTTAATAGTTATTTTTTGGATTGAAGTTGAATGAACAACACTGGGGACATCCCAAATCCCATGCAAAATCCCATTTACATCTTTAACCAAAGCTTTTCAAATGTAGAAAACAACAACTTAGAAGCCCATATAATTGTATTCATAATAAATAACAATTGACTATACATGAAAAACCTAATGGAATTAGTATTTGTCCAAATTTAGACAAAAAATACAACATGATTTGTACTGGGGACGGAAAAGGCACCGTATTAAAAAAATGACCCATCAATGTTATATGTATGTGCATTTGTGTATGTTATCTGTAGTGTTGTTCCGATACCATTTTTTGATCCCGATACCGATACCGATACCTGACCGTGCAGTACTTGCCGATACCGAGTACCGATCCGATACCACGGCGTTTGAAAAAACAAAACAAAAAAACATGTTTTTTGAGCCGCATACTCACCTCGATGTAAAATTATTGCTAACACTTAGTCTGGCACTGCTCAAAACCTTTGTAAAACAGGAAAAAATACCAACAGAGAGTGAATACTATAGAACTTTTTTTTATTGTCTACCTGGTATGGTGACAAGAAAATCAACCCCTTATAAAACCTGAAATGTGGCTCTCACAGATGCCAATCAGTGCAATATCCATTTAAGATATAAAAAAGTCGTAGTAGTAGTGCAACAGCAAGTGAACATTTACAAACAAAATAACTTTAGTACTTAAAAAAAAAAAAAAAAAAAAAAAATCGGATTTTTTTTTTGTTAGTACTCGCCGATACCGATACCAGCATTTTTGTGCGTATCGGTGGCCATGCCGATACTAGTATCGGTATCGGAACAACACTAGTTATCTGTATATATTAAATGTTGTAATTGTTCCATATTTGATACCTGTGTCTCCCCCCCCCCTCAGTTATTTAGTCGGTGTCCACCATTTTAATTCAATTTAGTCAATCTAG